>NC_092691.1:28623327-28895827 GCF_964275005.1 Diadema setosum | reverse complement strand
CAATGATACTTTGCATAAGACGGCTGCCTTTTGTTTTGTTTTTGTTTTCTTTTTCTTTTTCAAAGGATGCAGCTATTCAGGGTCAATTCACACATTATAGTAGTGCAATCTATCCATGTCTGACAAATGTCAGCTGTACTTTATAAACCCTCTGCAGACCACTGTTGCAAAATTACATTGCTAATGCATAGTGACAATCTTGCCTTTGATTGTGAAAGGGTTAAGTTTGTGAAAAACAGTAAGGAACCCCCCCACTGTTTGACAGCTTGGGATGTAAGAAGCAGTTCCTATATTCACAATGTACACACGACTAATGGAGGTTCTTCATAATGATGCATAGGCCTACATGATGTGCATCATAATGTATACCGCGCACATAGCACTCTTTGAACTATCAATGACTCGTAGTGCTTGAGACTACAGTATTCTCACATGTGGGTTCAGACTAAATCTGTGCCAACAACTTACAGCATAGAGAAATTTCACAAATTGTATGACGCATTGCGCTCACTGCCGCGTACAGCTCTTGAATGGAATATGACTTGGAATACTTAAAAATTTTCTCAGCATTGTAACCTGAACTGTGCTTATAAATACATTGTACAGATAAATGCACTTAATTAAATGGTACACACCTTAACAGCTTCATGAACCAACAATGGCTCTGAAAGTACATGTATGAAACTTTTTTTTTCCCCCTGTAAACTGAATTGTGATAATGACCTACACAGAGACACTTAAGATATGATACCCATCTGTACATACTATACATTCATCTCATCTCAAGAAAGCTAGCCGCATGGCACAATGACCCTTCAATGCAATCTTTTCAATTTCAAAACATTGTAAGGAAAAGGGGATTTTTCTTTTAGCGACAGAAATTGGATCAATCGTAATTGAGAAATGAAATACAAAACTTCCTCTTGTACATTTACATATGGGCCATTCTCAGATTAAGTGTTCAATTCCATGTGAGTAAAACCGAAAAATCAACCACAAAGTAATACATTCAAAGATGTGTTTTCGGAAACTTCAAAACCGGTCAAATACGAAACAAAAAGTGGAACATTCTAAATGATGGCCATTCATTGAGTAAAAATGAATTGAAATAGAGCATCATATATGATTTTTGATCACCAATCAGATACGTTACCGCAAATTTACATGTTGTAATGGACTCCTAACTCTGAATTAGATTTATTGTTTTGATCCAATTTCTGTTCAGGAAAAGACATCTGTCCCTCCTAAAGATATTGGGGCTTTTCAAGAGGTCAAGATGTTGTCATCCCTTGCTAATTGGTAGAAATTATTTCTGTGTGGTAGGTTGAAATATGCTTTTTGCTGAAATGAAATATAACCTTAAGATTCACTTTGCATTTTTTGCAAATTTCGCTTACAAATAAAGTTTCGAATCCCACAAATCATGCAAAGGGAACGATCCGATCTGGAATTTCCACAGGAAACAAATATGAATTGCTTTCCTGGGGAAATAACTATTGAAAAACATCGAATCACCTTTGGTAACGTATCTGGTAAAATATAAGTAATAATTTTAGTTGTGTATGAATAAATAAATATCAACTGTTTAAGTATTTACCTCATGAATTGATGTAAAAATGAATGATGTAAGCCCAAATTAAGCATTTTAAACATTGTACGTAATATTTAAACTATGAAATGTAGTGGAAAAGAGCCCTAAATGTGAAAGCCGAGTTCTTCATTGACAGAATATTCTCATCTTACGTCTGAATGTATTTATCCATCTGACTATAAATATTCATTAAGTTTTGATGGATAATGCAAACAAGGTTTAAAAAATGTATTTTTGCAGGCACTTAGAAGGAAATAGGTACAGTCTCTATGAACTCGATATGCTAAACAGTTGTTTGACCTATGGTAACGTATTTGGCTCATCTCTTTTAATGAAAATGAATAAATAATTGTTCAACTTATCAATGAATCTTGAGTAGTTCTTCATATGTTGAAAAACACTAGAATAAATATGCAACAGAACACTGAAACTTTTCTCGGAAGCGTTTCATAAACTACTTTTTACTCTTTCAAAGTTTGGTAACGTATCTGGCGTACCGTAAATGAATCTGTCGGTGAAGTTACAGAGCAATTTCTACTGAATATTCTTCATTTGAACATAACTTTAATTTTTTATGGAAGCCTCATTCTATGCAGAATTGTTTTATGAACACTTTGTTTTACATAACATTATTTGTCACCGTGGGTGCCCTGAATTATACGTAACGTATCTGCTAAATCTGAAAAGCAAAAAACTGATATGCTGAATCTTAGCTTCGTCTTGTAAAATAAACGTTCAAAGTTGTTGCATAGAATGTGAAAGTGGCTGGGTTTTATAGAATAGAACTTTGGAGTTTATGAGCACACAACAATTTGTTTGTACAAACATTTACAATTTCTTTTCAGCATTTTGATTATGTGGTAACGTATCTGTCGGAAAACTTGGCAGTAAGTTGTGAGACACTGACGCACAAAGAAAAATCATGTGGAAGTGTTGCTCTTTTTCACCTCTCTGTCCTTTTGGTGTAAGAATATAATCCTGAGGTCCAACAAAACGAAGCATGTAATGTGTAGGGATGAATTTTGACCAGATTTGATCCCTAGAAAGCACAAGACCAATGAGCAAAATTCGGTCACGTATCTGGGATAACGTATCTGTGGTAACGTATATGGCCGATCATATTATTATGAGAGCGATATCTACCAAATATTTCTCACTTGTACTAAACTTTAATGTTGAATCGATGCGTCATTCCGAGGAGTAATGTATAATATACAATTTGTCTGACATTGCAATGTCTGTCGCCGTGGGTGGCGTGAAAAGTATGTAACGTATCTGTCCAAATAAAAGTGTAGAAAACCGATATTTCAAACATTGTACCGTATTCTCAATAAAGAGCTGTTGCACAAAAAATCTAAGTACTTGCAGTGTATGAAGTATATCCTCAGGGTTTCATATACACGGGGTCATTTCATAGTCTTGTTATTTTCGCAATGCTGTAACACTAAAGAAACTGGTAACGTATCTGGCGGCGAATTTGGCGACAGGTTTCAAAAGGCTATAAAAAAAGAAGTCAATAAAAATTTTGGAACTTTTTGAGTATTGTGATTAGCACATATGATATGCTCATCGTCCATGAAAATGATATTTGGAAAGTATGTTTGTGGACGGAGAGGAGCAATAAAACATAATTCTGAAATAGCCGGCGACACTGCGTTTTGGGGGTCTTAACGAAGTTTAACAGCAAAATTTTATACAAAAAGGCAGACAACCGCATTTGATCGTGTTTATTTTTAACAAATAAACTCCTCGTGATATATTATAAACATTTAAATAGTATCTAATAGGTTTCAGGGAACCGCAAACTGTCATGGAATGTCGGCGACACTAAAATTCCGTATTTGAACGCTTTTACTGAGAATGGGCCATATACAAATTTTCATCCACATTTTTCCTTTATCAGAATTATACATTGCTTGAATGTGACAAGTGAAATAGATAATATTGACAGCAAAGTTATTTGCTTTGTCTTCCAAGAAATTAATGAATATTAATTAATATTGTCATAGGTACCTCTACACCTGTCTTGCATCACGAGGACCCACTATGTCAGTATTTTTTATGTCCATATTCAGAAATTAAATCAATTGAAATCACAATGACATACTGCGATGCTCTTTCATGCAAATTTTAAAACTACATATTTTTTTTTTGTTCATTTAAGTCTTTTGCTGCAACTGCCAACTTCAAGTCGTGAACTGTCAATGGTATCGTTTGGTGGTGGTAGGAAAAGGGTTAATTAAATCCACCAAAGGCTGCTCTAATCATACTTGATTTGCGTGATGTGAGCTTTGGAGTGCCTCAATGCAACTGGGCCACATGCAACACATACTTGTACACACACACACACACACACACACACACACATACACATGACAAATACAATGTATCTGTACATGTGCATGCAAGCAGACAAATGCATCTACGTTTGTACACAAGAACTATAGATGTACATACACAATAACTCCTGCCACAATAATTAACCCACAAACCCATTCTGATTTAGACACATCACCCCACCCCTTTTCCGAAGTTGCAAACTTTGATAGTCATATGACCAAATGTTGCATCAAAAATCCAGAGACACTATTTCAGTGATTAGTCTTTACTCTATCTCTCTCTCTCTCTCTCTCTCTCTGCTCAGCTTAGCGGACCAGAGTTCTGATGTGATACAAAAACACTCCTTTTCATTCATTGCTAGGATCCCTATTGCACTCGCTTCCCCAATTCAGAACTGTTCTCCCAGCCCTCCCCCCCCCCCCTGCTCCCCCATCCCGCCCCAACAAAAAGGGGAAAACACCTTCCTAAACGATCCGAGTGACCTAAATGTGACGCACTACATTCATCATACAGAGTAGAATCGGTAGATTACTAAGCCTTTTGGAAAGGCAGCTCGCTATAATTTCAGCACACGCACACACAGTGCGCGACCTGACGTGCTGCTGTGTGTGCGAGTCCACCGCCCGCTGTAAGTGAGTTCACTGCGAGCCGCCTTTGCAAAAGGCTATAGATTACTTGGTACAGCTTCAAACAGCATTCACCCAAGCTGAAATATGCATGTGTGTGTATGTGTGTGTGTATTTGTGTGTGTGTCTGTGTGTGAGTAAGTTTGTAAATGAATTCAATATGTATGTGTGTTATGATTCCCGGGTTATGTATTGATAAATTGTTTTTCATTTGATTAATCATCGCTGATTAAATATTGTTGTGTAAATTCAAGATATATGTTTTGCTATGTAAAATCATAGAAATCAAATAAAGATTACTGAAAAAAAAAGTGTATGTCAATAAAATGGGATGAGTTTCACGAGTGATGAACGAACAAACAATAACAGATAAAGGAAAAGAGGATGAACAACAGAAAGCTGACAGAGAGAGAGAAAGGAGAATGAACATTGAACAGTTGAATGAACAGTTTAGTGCTATGAAAACCATTTGGGACCCCCCTCCACTCCTCTCAGGGCAGCTGTAGCACGCAGTCGATTAGTGCATTTTGCTTCACGAGACAGCGGTCACATCCGTGACTGCTTGCCGGTGTAATCCCGGCAGCCAACTGACGGAGGATAGACAGATAGTCAGGCCTACTACTCCGGCATGAGCTGGCTGCTGTCCCAGACACGTACCCATGGATAGGAGTTGTTGGGAGCTATTACAAACCTTGTCATGTCCCTACTTCATGTTCAGCATGCCCTCTTTAGGCAGCAAGCCAACTCTCATCTTCAAGAAAACAAAAAACAAAACAAACCAATAAAAAGAAATGTCACAGCTGGGTAAATTTAGATTGTGTTGTATCATTCAGATCTAGAACCTCACACACACTCGCAGAACATGTTCACATACGTTCGTGAGCCATATTCACTAGAACTCTAAAATTAGTACAGTTGTACCTGGTACTTTGTAAAGAAATAATTGAATGACATCCATATAAAAAAAAAACAGACGAGAGAAAAAAGAGCCACATTAGCGTACACCTACACTTATCCTCTTTTGTACCTTGCCGAACATGGCCTTGAATCTCTTCACTGACGAAAATATCATTACAATGAAGAGCTTACTCGGAGAAAATGATTTTTAAGAGATCAACAGCCAAAGGATCTGTCATCCAAAACAATCTTAGTTTAAAAGAACATCTATGTTCAAGTAATTTATACTGCATTGCATCATGTTTATTTTGGTCACACTGTCGTATTATGATGCGTCAAACTGCTAGACACACTGTAAATGAAAAATATATTGTTTAGATATGGTGTAAAGACATTGAATTCAGTGTTTTGATATCTCTGCACACAGCCCAGGCCTGTAATGGGGGGTTCCGTGAACCCCCCTTCCCTATTTGCCAGCAGCAAAAAAAGAATAAAAATAAAATAGAATAAAAGAAATAAAATGAGCCACTTTTTTTCTCTTTTTTTTTTTTTTTTTTTTTTTTGCTTGTCAGCTGATGAAAACCTAGTGTCATGAGAGACAGTAAAAATTGCATGAGGGAACCGTTCGTCTTTTTTTTTTCTTTTTTTTGCTTGTAAGCCGATGAAACCCGGAAGTGGCACGAGAAACAAAGAATTTGCATATTGCATAGGGGTGCCTTTTTTGTTCGTTTGTTTTTTTTTGGGGGGGGGGGTTTTGTTTTGCTTGTCGGCTGATTGAACCGGGAAGAGGCATCAGACACATATTTGTGACCCCAATGTATAAAATAACAGAACTGAACATAAACTTGAACTTAAGAGGTCCACTTTGTCTAATTCTGAACCCTCCCATAAAAATCCTAGTTACAGGCCTGCACCTTCAAGTCATTACTTCTTGCGGCAGTCTACTGCTTCAATTCAATTCAATCTTTATTTCCGATTCAATATACAGCATAGATAAAAATACATGTAAATATGAGCACATTGTGCAAAGGTGCAGAAATACAAACAAAAACAATGAAAACATTGACAAAACAGGAAAGTATTGTGAAAAAAAAAATAAGGAAAACAGATAGAATATAGGTACAATAAAAACAAAGGCTCATTGACACTTTGTTTATATGTGGTTAACCAGAAAATGATATGCGCGTAGAAAGCCAGAATAGGCTTGTTATGTTGCACATACCCCGTAATATAGTCGTTATAAAAACTAACTCGAATGCTATTATGATATGTACCTAAAATCAATAACAGCAATGGATATACTTTATACTTCTCCAAGTCTAACACAAAGCGGCGCAAAGATCGATTATTAAAGGGGAAGGCTAGTAACTGATCAGTGGGAATCAGTGGAAATGCTGGGAGATGATTGTTCCAATCCTTATGGGATTCATTCAAGAGTTCATTGTATATCTATTCTTGTGTGAAAATGATTTGCTTCCGAATGGCCTCATATTCAAGTAATGTGCAGTTTAATGCTTCCAGGTTAGCGTCCCTGGTCAGTGACGGAGCATTAATCTGCACATTACTTGAATATGAGGCCATTCGGAAGCAAATCATTTTCACACAAGAATAGATATACAATGAACTATTGAATGAATCCCATAAGGATTGGAACAATCATCTCCCAGCATTTCCACTGATTCCCACTGATCAGTTATTAGCCTTCCCCTTTAAGACCAGAGAGCCTTCCATGAGACTGTATGGCAAGCCATCTTGGCAAATCGAAAATAATGCTCATTTTATCTTGTTTTCTTCCTCTCTGCTCCTTTGCGCAAGCTCTAGGTGAAAATCAGACATCTTGCAGAGTTTGAGGGTAGAGTTGTATACAACAAACAAATGACAAATGCATGACACAGAGTGATTACCAAATGTCCAGCTGTCGAAACATGACAAGATTTTTATTCTGTAATATCAAAGAGAGAGAAACATTGAGGTTTTATCCTCTTTCTCTCTCTCGTTCTCTCTTCACATATCATTACAATCTCAACCTTGATAACAAATCAACTACCGGTATTGTAACTTGTACACTGTGCTGCCAGTATAATGGCTCTTTAGACCTGAATGCTATAATTCTGTGATAAATATTCTTTTTCGCTTTACGAATATTTCTCTCTAGTT
This sequence comes from Diadema setosum, assembly GCF_964275005.1. Lineage (NCBI taxonomy): Eukaryota > Metazoa > Echinodermata > Echinoidea > Diadematoida > Diadematidae > Diadema > Diadema setosum. Next base: position 28,888,216 of record NC_092691.1, on the reverse strand, counting down.
CTGATATTTTTCCCATAGAAAACTCTACTCTCTGAAAAGTCTATATATCAACAGCAGAAAACATTTCTTTTTATGAGAAACAATACTGTTTTACTGCACTGCATGTTCAAATGTTGTACTTGTCTATTAAGTGTACTAGTACTCTTTGCAGAAATGTTTGAATTGTGACCAGACAGTAGATGTACCACTTCAAACTTTGCATTACAAGTAGGTTAAACTATAGATAAACATGCTTGCATAAAAATGGCATAATGCATAAAACTTATCAGTAAGCATGAGATCCGAAATACACCAGATATCTGGGCAATTCTCTCCCATATTATATAAATGCATTTTCTGCTCAGTACACTGATGATATTTGTTACAATCTACATTCTTGTGCAACAGTATGACTTACAAGTTAATGGATATATAGGGTATGTCCACAATTTGTGCATTACACAATGCTTCATTCTCCAACTGACTCTTTGGGAAAAAAGACAAGACAAAACAAAACAAAACAAAAACCACCTAAACAAGCAGTACCTTAACTTTCATGATACCAGCAGTTCCATGCTCAATATCTGCAAATTAAGTAAAATTATAACATACCAAGGTACCTTAAAATATCCTGGATTTCAAGTATAACAAGAACACCAAAGACCAGCTTTGTAGCATGGTACGTACACAATAGACAATGACCCACAGACAGTACTTTTGAAGTCAAATTCAGGTTTTCCGGCACATGAAGAACAGTACAGTGTAGTGCATGATTAAAGCACACACACACTTTACTGGTAAATATAATGGACTACAACATGCGTTCCATATCATGGTAAGACAGGATGAATTTCATCATAAATGATGGCATGTAGAAAAATATATGTATTGAATAACCTGCAAGACAACATGGCATACGTGCATGTATTGAGAGACCCCAACCCCTATATTCCTCTGCCTAGAGAAAACAGGAGGCTCTAATCACACGAACATGGGCACAATATATGTGTGCATGGTGCATGTCACAAGCACAAAGTATGACATCCTGGCTGCAAGGATCTGGGGCCTGTTTCACGGCCCTGGAAGCTCTACAGAGATAGATGACCTTTGATGACCTTTGTGCTACAAGTATCTTAGTCTCACGTTTTAACATACGTGTACATTGTAATCTACGTGTAGAGTTGTACACGTACATGACAGACTTAAAATTGGGTGAGAGAAAGCTAAAATTTATGTGGGAGAAAAAAACATCTTTAAGATGGAGACATACATGAACACCTAGAGTGGGAGATTTTGAGAAAATGGCCGCAAGCCCGGAGAAGTGCAGCCCAAAGTGGGAGAGTTAGTTCATGATGTATTCTCTATGAGCCCGCATGTCTGTTGAGCTCATGAGTGTTACCATGGAGATCTGTCTCTATCACTCACTTCTGCCTACAGCATACATCATACACAATTAAATACCGGTACTCCTTTATTGTTAAAGTCAAACCAGTCCTACCAGCCCACCTGTCTAAAATGGACCCAGGGCTGCTTTGCATGATCACTGCAAACTCTCACAGAAAAAATTACAGATCCCACAATGCAGTGGCCACCCGACTGTGACACTAGCCAGCAGCCACCTCATTTGTTCCCCTTGCACAGTCACTTTTTGGTATATAAACAGGTTTGATTGTACTACATTCAACTTTGATTCTAGCATATACTATAAGATGTATAGCCAAGCTTAATGCATACAAACTGTATGTACACTAAGGCAACTCTCACGAGGATATGGCGGACAATGCTTGAATACAATCCCCACTGTACTCGCAATGATGCAAGTCTGCTCAGATTGTGGTACTTGGTTGTGCTTGTCCAAAACAACAAAGAACATTTGAAGAGTTTGTTCGCAAAAACCGATAAGTCCATTTTTGAAGATTTGGAAGTACGGTCTCTGTCATAAAGTACAAAATAATACCTTTTAAATGATATATTGGTCACTACATATAAAGGTACATTTTTGAAGTTATGGTCAAAAGAAGCAAAAATTTTCTTATTATTCTCTTTATTTTTCTTGACCTTTAATCGCAAATATCTCCATTTTGCAAATATGGACTTATCGGTTTTTGCGAACAAACTCTTCATTTATTCCTTGTAGAATTCTGAGAAGAAAAAAAAACACATTTAAAAAAAACAATAATTTTGGTATTTTTGCATTTGAAACGAAACTGGCGTGTCACTGAAGCACAAGATGTTAGAGTGACCTTTTTGTTTTTCTGTCACATGCAGATCAATTTGAAAAGGATAGGCCTACCACATTCAAGTGTTCCTGAAAGTCACTATCAGACAGGTTTAAACTGAACCACAGGACAAAACCTGCCTCTAATGATTTGCAACACCTTTACAATTATCATTTCAACTGACATATTGTATCTTTGTGATTAATTCCCATAGAGCTATATTACTAGAATTCCCCTTTTGCTTTCTGATGTTCTTTTTAGCTGTTTGGGCGTAGGGCAAGGGTTCATCCGGCTACTTTGACATCAATATGTTTGCTGATATTCACATGTACAAACCGAAAGTACAATCATCAGTGCAGATTTGGCAAAGATATTACCAGTAGGCCTCAATTGAATAATGCCAAGATGCATTTATCGTTGCATTCTGGGGCATTTCCTTGTTGGCCTTGTACATGTCTTAAAATATGCACATGACAGCCTGCTATGCAGGAGGCCTCCAACTAGGGTGCCATAGCAAGGAGAAAAAAACAAACAAACGAACAAACATACACAGCTTCTTTCTTTTGCAGGTGATGTATCACAGTTTGATGGTCACTTAGCAAACTAAAACAAACAAACAAACAGAAAAAGCCTGAAGAGGTTATTACATTTACATGGGATGCTCCCTCCCCTCCCCTCCCCATCCCCTCCAAAAAAAAAATGAGCAATGTCTTAGACCTGCCTTCTAAGAGTCGTGTGTCACTCGGTGAGGGACACTTACAGGTTAATTCCAGGTTTGTCCATTTACTGATGGCTCCAGAGCGCAGTTAGCTTAACATACCAGAAGGATGACAAGCCATGCATGTGATAACATTTACAATCAACACATAACAATGTAGGATAACACTTGATGCACACATCATAGAACTGTTCTGTCATAACAATGTGTAATTTACCATGAACAGCAAAATTTTTAATAACAGACTTCTCTGTCTACCCTTGTCTTGTCCTTTTGAAGGGAACTGTTTACACGTCAATAAAAAATGAGAAAAAAATATCATTTTTCCCCCCATTTTTAAACAGAACTATGCGGACAGTGCATAATGACAATTCAAGCTTGGCATGTATTCTTTACATGCCATCAAACTTACACGCTTGTGGCTAAAACTCAGAAATGAAGATCATGGTATTCATGAAGTACATTATTACCAACTATTTGGTGAATGCATTAAGCTCTACAAGTAGTCAGAGACATTCAAAGGGAATGAAATGGACCCAGGGCATGTGACAACAGGCTAATAAACCCCAACACTCACACAATTAACCAAATAAATGTACTAACACTGGTAATCATTTTCCAACAGTGGCCATTTTCTTTTCTTCGTCTTTTTTTTTTTTTTTTTTTTGTTATAAACAACAAAACATTGTGGTGTTCTGTCACTTCAAAATATCCCGTCTTTCATGACCGGGCTGTATGTCAAATAGCACTCACTCCTCTTCCTGTTGTTAACTTTCAAACAGAATATTTTAAAAACTTAATTGAAATCAGAACAAACTTAATAAAATCTCAAATCCGATCATGCTTCACAGAATAGTGATAATGGACACAAATGAAATATTGACATAATGTAGATGGTGTACAAACTTTGTACACTAATATGCAATACATCACTGCCTAGAATACAAGGTGTACCCACTCTTCAGTGTCAGCATCACTAAATTATTGCAACATTGGTTTTGATGTGCTGGCTTTACAATGTTTTTCTTGAATTGATGCCACAGGTGCACAGCATGATGAACACAGTGTTAGTGAATTTAGCAAAGATTTGTGTGCAAGCAAAGGGGGATACCTGTTAGGCAAAGACCCTATACTGTACCATCTCATCTTGCGGTTGTACGCAATTAGCCTGACATCACTGTTGCAGGAAGACAAAGTGACCAATTTAGAAATTCATAATTTAACCATTTTTGATCCCATTAAAATCAAAGGTACATCCTTGGTCAGTTTGTTTGGCGTTATTCTATTTAATACAGTGAACTTGAACACAGGAGGGATTTTAAGTTTGCAGCACTGATATTGATGACAGTTGAACACATTGCAGAGCACATCATCATGTGACACTCATTTTCCTTTTGTCCCAAAGTTGCAGGGGCATCACATAGCAAAAAAACAAAAGCAAAACAAAACAAAAAGGTATATGTAGGTAAATACACCAGACGGAGAGAAATGAAATAGGTCAAAACCAGTTAACAACAGCTGACGGGACATGTATGTCCATCAAAATATACCTACAGGGAGTTAAGATTGCCTTCATATTATACATATTTATTCAAATGCCTTTTCATACAACGTAGCATGATTACCAACAAGTTGTTTGGTTACATGTACTACACGTGTATCTCTGTTGTTATCTTTAAAGCCCAAAATGATTTCTTCTCAATCAATATGACATATCACAGCTAACACGATGCACCCCCATCCTGAAATAAATGCATCCATAACAATGGGCAAAATCAATGTGGTCTGAGTACAGATGGTGGGGGTTGGGCTGGGAATACACTTGATGAGTCAAGTGAAGCTGTAAATATGTGCGACAACTGGTGCAGTTCATTGGCTGAGGGATGACCTGAGAATGGGTCGGAAGAGGACAGATAAATGCTATGGGCAGGCTGCACTAAAATCCAGAAAACCATGCATGAAGTCAACGTTCTTGGGACTCGGCAAATTACCTCCATCTTGAGTATAATATATGTCAACTGAACTTAACGTTGACATTAAATTGACCTAAATGCACTAACATGTACTGTACATGGCTATTGCCACAGTAGCAGTTAAGGACAACTAAAGTGCGTCAACACAGGCAATTTGAAAACTTAGAGAGGTTGTTTCGCAGGAAAGTAAGGAATCAACATAGGAAAAGGCAGGGCTTTGTTTGTGTTGGCTTACAGGTTGCCGACTTCAGCGAGGTTTAATGTACCATTATGCAGTCATGTCATAAAAATGTAGGCCACATTGGCTGCTGTCTAGCCTACTCTCTGCTTCACTTTTGTCTTTTTCAACCAAAGGAAATGCTTCAAACAATAATAATAATAATAATAAACGATGTCATTTACTTGGGGGAAAGGGTAGGACAGGAACGATTACATGGCTTCTACAGTACTAAAACTAAGACAGAAGGGCATGAGAATTTGTACAAGTGTGAACACTTTGTTGATTTGTCTGTGTCGTCTGCCTGGGCATGTGCATTACAGGGTAGGGATGGAGGCTGAGGACATTCAAATTGGTTGCTGAAGATTGTATGCACCCAAATGGCTTTATGTGATGTCTTACCGACATATTTTTTATCCACTGGAGTGTGGGTGGTACCATGCATTATAACAACACAGTAATCACATTGAAACATCAGAGTAGTATGAATATAACTTGTCCTTTTCAACAAGGTTTTGTAGTCTAGCAAAGCACTCCGGTCATCAGATAAAATACTGCTGTCTATAAAAATGCATGACATTATTTTAGAACTAGGTGAGTAGCAAAAATAGTTGCAACTTTTAAACCACAGGAGCTTCATGTATGTACATTGTAGAACACCTCATAAAAACAAACTGCAGATCATTGGGTGTAATTAATTTTATAAATTTTACTGACCCAATTGAAAATACAATCGTTCAGTGTACTGACAATACATACATTGTACATGTACCACTTTAAATGGGGAATTTATCACAACAGAAAAGTGCATCATGCTAAATCGGTGGTTTCAAAGCCCCAGGCCAGCCAAAGTTGTGAGCTAAATCACACACAGGACACAAGTATGTATGAAAATGAAAGGAAAGAATTTTGTAGGTCTGTAGGTTATGAAGCTTGGCATCTAATGACAACCTTAATGTGGCTCTACTATGGATTTTTGTCTTTTAGAGCTCATATCATGCAAAGATGCAAGTTTACGCTAAGAAATACAGGTACAGGTACATGCTCAGCTCAGTTTCTCTCTTCAGATACTGTAGCATGACAGAAAACAACCATAAAGTACATTGTACTAGATGCATGCTCTAAATCACCTCAAATCTGTGGGAAGATTTATAGTATTGGCAACTTCTAGTCAAGGCAAGATATAATTCTGAAACACAATTACGAATATAGATGATCTTTCAAAGATACGCTTCCTTTCAAATGTCTGAAAGTACAAAAGATAACATCTTTAGATGTTATTGTTAATGTACCTCCCCTTTTGATGAAAGGGGGTCATCAATTCATGCCATTATCTGTTGAATTAGATGGCCCAAATTGAATGAAATACATAAATCATAACTTGTTTACATTTCAAAGATCAATGCATAGCTACAAATCCCTCCAGTGCCTTTGGTATGTTTCCTCGGAAGGGAATCTTGTTCTTAGATATGCACCTTGCAGCCAGACACTGCAGTGTTGTATAATTGATTGGCGCCAGATCACAGGCAACCTTAAGGAGGTCCAGCGGTGTCTGGCCTGCATAGTTGCGATAGTCGCAGTGTGCCCCATGATCTAGAAGAATCTTCATGATCTCGCTGCTGCTGTCCCCCTGCTTACCCCCATTCGCCGTTCCCGGACTAGCCATGTTCAGAGCGGCTACGTGGAGCGGCGAGTTACCATTGATGTCCAGCAGGTTACAGTTGGCCCCGCACTCCAGTAGAAACTGAACGACCTTCTTGTCAGGGAAATTGCAGACAGGGTATCGTCCCACTGAAGATGTTGCTTTGTCAACGGCAAGGTGGAGAGGGGTGAATCCCTGGGTGCCGCGAAGGTGGAGCTTGACAAGTTCATATGTCGCCTGTTTCACTTCCTCCATTTGTATGGGTGTTGCTCCATCTCGCTTAGCTACAAGACACATGAGGTGCATTAGGATGAGGAGAGTCCGGTTGAAGTTTGTCGTCTCTTTCTCTTGCTGCGGCCAGAAAGGATGCTGCTGCACGCCTCGCTTCATCTCCGCGATGCCTTTCAAATACACGACTGCAACATCACTGAAAGGAACGTGCTGATACACTCGCTCACCATTGCGTTCTGATAACATGTACGCAAACAGCTCAGCGAAGGAGAGAAGGCTGCTCTGCGTCATGGGATTGAGAGGTTCTAAGGCATCCTGCTGCATTTCTAGTGCATACATCCACAGCATAATGCATCGCTCAAAGTTGCCAGAATCGGCATACACGGCACCACGGTATCTTATGTAGTACGTTGTGTCTGGATGGGCTGGTCCAAGTATCCTCTCTCGTATCAACAGGGCTTGCATCCTCATTTCATCAGGGTCTCCAACCATATTATCCAAATCCTGTCTATTCTGTGCCTCTACAGTGAACTCGTAGGCTGCTACTGGCTTTGCACACTTTTGTTTATGAACAACATGAACCCTATCATTGTATCTGAGTTCCATTGCACGCTCCCAAAAGCCAATCGCTTGATGCATGTCACGTTTCTTGTCAACAAAGGTAGCTCCAACTAATTCCAGGGCGTCAATCTTCTCCGAGCGTGGTATATCATTCAGTGAAACCAGGTAATCCACTATGTTGACATGGCCAGCCACTGCCGCAGCTTTAATGGGTGTGATGCCATACGCATCAACATCCATTTTCGCTCTGTGTTTCAGGAGCAGCTTCATGATTTCAAGGCTTCCAGACTCCGCACAGTCATGCAGGGCAGTGTTGCCACGTACACTCTTTCTGTTTACATCAGCACCGAGGTGCAACAGATACTCGGCAATCTTGTAATGCCCCTTGTAACATGATATCATCAAACATGTATGCCCATGGCGATTCGCGAGCTCAATGTCCGCACCATGCTGCACAAGGTACTTGACGATGTCGTAGTGACCATCAAAGCAGGCAGCACGTAAAGGGGTAGAGTTCGAGTAGGTGGTGTGGTTGACTTTGGCACCATGCTTGATCAATGTTGCAACGGTCTGATAATGTCCAGCGGCAGCTGCGCACCACAGGGGTGGTGCACCATCTATCGTTTCTCCATCAAATGTCACAGAACCAACCTGCTCTATGTCCGCCTTGCACTGCTCAATAAAGTAATTCACCACGTCTATGTGACCATGTCTGCAAGCCACAATCAGTGGGGTGGTGCTTTCCACAATCTGTGACACAATCCACTTGACCTCTTCCTTGTTGAAGAGCTGGAACCATTTCTTGATGCGGCATAACTTTCCATCACGAGCTGCATGAAACACACTCACTTTGTAAAAGTCGGGATCACGGACAGCAGCAGATTGTTTCTTGGACATTCTTACGACCCTCCAGAATCACTATCAGTATCAGTCGCATCACAATCACGAGAATATTTAGCGGGGAAGGTATTCATTACACGAGTTCATACTTGCCCATTCTTTACCTCTGATGATTTAGTAGATCTAGGTCTCCGAAGCGACAACTTCCACTCATGTACATATGAGCATACGTACGTACATTATACGTAGAAATAAAGTTCCCTAGATCTAACGTTACATTGATCTGTTGATCATCGAATTCCCAGCGCCAGCAAAGACTCGCAGTTAATAGCCAGTGCATGCATGCAGTGCAATGACATCGGTATGATGGCGGCGGCTCCGCTCTTCATTCAAGAGTGAAGAGTACCCGTACTCTCTGTACGTAAAGAATGTACATGTACCATCGACCGTACTCCAAATGAAAGAAATATGTTGCGCCCTCTAAGTCAACCACTACTCAAAGTACATTTTCTAGAATGGTCCTTCCCACAGAACTCTTACACTGTGGTCCTTCCGGCTAAAATTCAAGCAGGACCCATACTGCATCTGGAAAGGGTGGTGTAAATCGTATTATGCTGATGATGAACATCCTATGAAAAATATGTTTAAACATGATTTTGATAGTTATGACAATATCAACATCAGCAACAGCAACACTACTACCCGTATTACTGTTAATAATAATAATAATAATAATAATAATAATAATAATAATAATAATAATAATAATAATAATGACGCTGATAATGATATAGGCCTACATAAATAAAGGATGATAATTTCACGACGATTACTGTAATTTATTTATCATTATTATCATCATCATTATTTTCTTGAAAATGCTGATTAATTGGTAATGCTTCTCGTGATATGCCAATGTGATATACTAAAATAGGGAAACCATAAAAGTAGTCTTGTGAGGGCATTAAACATCAAATCCTCGATTCTCATCTCAGTACAATACAGTCTGATCTCATATCTCACCCCACCCCCCCCCCCCCCCCCACACACACACACACTTATACACTTAGGCGGTCAACCATAACTACACATCAGGGAGGTGACCTTGCATATACACAGGGCCGGCGGAGCGTTTTCAAAAGTGGGGGCACTTCAGGGTTTCAAGAGCTTTAAGAACAAGAAAAAAAAAATCAAACAAACAAACAAACAAACAAACAAAAAACATAAAAAAGAGGTCCTCAGCTCATCTCTCCCCTTCCATTTCCGGGTTTCTTCAGCTGACATCTCTCCCCATCAGCGGAAAAATATAACCTTCATATTTGTTCCAGATTCTGAAAGATACCCTCTTTATGGGACAAATTCACCATAATAACATGTGGATTGAGTAAATGAAGGGAATAGAACACATTAGTGAAAGATTGTGGAAAATCTGGCAACCCGTTTAAGAGTTATGACTAGTAGGCCTATTTTTTTGAAGTTTCAATGCCGCCACCCGCTGGAAGAGAAGACTTGCTACTACACTTACAATGTCACGTGTAGAACGATAAAAAGAAAACAGAAAATTCAATATATTTTCACTTTCGTCACATAATAACAGAACACTTGACTTGCCTCTTACAGAAGGCAGGGGTTACCTTTAACATATTTATATACGTCAGGAGCAAGTTGAGGAAATGTGTAGCCCCTATACTTTTTCCAGGTAATGCAAATTTGTGGCATTCTCTTCATAGATTTCTTTATAGGCCTATCATAGGCCTATAATAGTTCTATACATATGCATCTGACATAACACACTTGTCTAATAGTCTCTCCATCCAGCAGTGACTGCACAGAAACTTTGAATATTTATAAATTTGGAGCAGATTGTCTAATATCATTATCCTGAAACGTTCACTGCTGTGTTATATTGCTGCATTACACTCAATGTACATCAGGCGAACTTGTCCTTTTAGGATGGGAACGCCGTTAGAATTTTGACCCCTTTCCAGGGCTGTTTGAAGGGAAGGCAGCAAAACTCTTTTTACCCCTATCGATGTTTTGGGAAGGGAAGCTAACAGAGCAGCATGACGTAATAGATACTATGTGCAGTGCATGTGGCGAAAATAATCTCTTGAAGTTCCTAGAGAAGTCCGGCCCGGCATGCTTTACAAAAACATGCACACTACCTACGGCTAGTAGGGCCTATACTGGTGATTATTATAGGCACATTCGGGAGATCAAACAAACACCAAAAAGCCCTATCATTTTGGATTTTTTTTTTCTTAAGGGGAGGGGGTGAGACTAATCCTATTTGGAATCCTATTTCAGGATTATTATTTTTTGAAAGATATGAAAATGACTCCTATGTAGTAATTCGGGAGAAATACCAAAATTGAGACCCTGTAGGAGAGCCCACAAAATGTCAAAATCGTCCATTGATATCAAAATTCCCGAAGTGGATGATTTTGACATTTGTGGGCTCTACAAACCCTTTATAGAATTCAACGATTTTTCGGGATTTTTTTTTCCGGAACATGAGCCCCTAAGATAATACACAATTACACCTGAATTGGTATGTGTGTATACGGGGGGGGGGGGGGGGGGGGGGGTGTTAGATTCCTCCCTGGCATGGTACTTTTTTTAGGGGGGGGGGGCGGGGTTGGGTATACTGGTTATTTATTCGACCAGGTATAAGAGTATATAGGTTATTTATTCGACCAGGTATAAGAGTATATAGAATATTTATTACAATAATATCATAAACATCACAAACATGAAACAAACAAAAAAAAAACAGAGTTATGTACATTACAAGGGATATAGTTTACTGCATATAGGCCTATACATCGATTTTAACAACCATCTCACCATGCTCTGATTATCACTACAATGTTTGTATGAACCCCTTCTATAAAGAATAACCTTTTTTTTTATTACTTATGTTGAAATTCTTTACTTCACGTATAGGCATACACGTGCACTGTTCATATGTTTTTGATTATGTTAATTTGGATTGAGAAGAAAAAAAAATATTTGAACTGAACACAAAATAAAAGTGAAATAGATGGTGACAAAATGTGAGTCAGGGCATACAAAAGTAAAGGCAATTTTCCCATATAGGTAATATAATTATAGGCATGTGAACCCACACAATATCTTGTTGCCCCTACGGAACATTGACCATGATTTACAGACATTTAATTTCAAGTCAAAATTGTTTTCCCGTTTACTTGTAAATTACAAACAAAGTAAGCAGCAAATCGTACGGTATATAGATTGAAATCATGTAAATAAGATCCACAGAGCAGATAAACAATAAGACAAAGCAACTGTCTGTGTTACATGAAATACATAAACTATTATAGTGGCGACTGGGTGTGCCTCCGCCATTAAAATCTGTTGTCAGTTTCTATAACTAGATACCTTTTTGTTCCATTGTTTTCATGGTTTTCACATGGACAAGTGTTTTACATTGCTGAGAAGAAAATAACTAATACAAATTACAAAGTATGGATGAACAGGTGAAAAGACATAAGACCTCATAGAACGCAGGGCTAGGCCTAATTGTCCATGATCCAGGGGTGGAATGGAGATCATGTACAGTATGCCCCCTCACAACCGCTTTATCTGCAACCATTTTGGTTACACGATATAATAAAAAGTGCTCCTGCGACAATCGCTTATTTTCTCTAAGATTAGGGTTGTGATATAGGGTTTTAGATTTAGCTTGATATGAGAATTGGAATTATAATGTTTAGTGCTATAGTATCACATGTTTGTGAGTAAATGTTATACTTGGCTTAGCGTAGGCCCTACAGATATTTAATGGGAGTAAAAGTGTCCTGGAACCCCCGTTTCACCTAAATTTGCAAACGTTTTAAGTAAAATACAGCTGCCAGAGAAGAAAAACACAAATTTTAAAGTACCCACATCGATACATGTAGACATACCCGAATAGGGCCTAAGTGAGTTTTTTCTTTCTTTTTTTCCCCCCAGACTTACTTAGCTCACAAAGGTGATTCCGCGTGTACTGAATATGTTCAGGTGCCCCCCCCCCCAAAAAAAAAGAAAACAGGAGGAAAGAAAACGATTTATCATAACATCGCAGGGGCGGATCCAGGAATTCCGTAAGGGGGGGGGGGTGCTCTTACAGAATTAAGGGGGTGCACGCGCCCTCCATTTTTTCTTTTAATTTCTTATGTTTTAACAAAAAAAAAAAAAAACAAACAAACACACACACACAAAAAAAAAAGGGGGGGGTGCGGCATCGGGTGCGCTCCGATCCATCCCTACACCTGTACCTGGATCCGCCACTGCATCGGAACACCCACGACTCGACTCGGGTCCGGTTTCACATACACATTGTTCGAGTGACGGTTATTATTTATTTCACAATGCCAGGTAGCGTCGTAGTTGCTGCTGTCATTCGTATGCAGCGGTAAATACAAACATTTGATCACTTGGCAGAAGCATATCGCTACAAATAACTCTGAAGATTTCTTGCCACTTAAAGTCAGCCTTTCAGGGTAAGTCTAGATACTGGGGAAGCATGTAACTCGCGGTTTCGTGCCTGCTCTACGTAAATCAATCCTGCAAAATGCATCGACTATCACAAGTCATAGAAATGGTTGCAGTCCCACTCGTTCACATTTATGTTGTACAGACTTGCGTATGGTAAAACTGCTTCCTTGTCTCCTCCCAACGTACTCCATACTTCATTTTAATACTTGATCATACTAGTTTTGCGGTTGCGGTTGCAACATACATAGTCACTAGTCTGGCCACTGGGAACCAAGTGTGTCTTTGCCTAGTCTTTACCATGTTTGCTACTATGGCAACCGCAAGTGATTTTTATTCTGTTTTTGTGTAAAATTTGATCTGGGACTAACGTTAGACTTAGTAAAGTTCTAGGTCCTAACAGTAACACCAGCAGTAAAATTTTAACACAAATTTTATTCACAACAGATGAGGATAATATTAATATATAGGTTAGAAATGTTTACCATGTTTATGTTTTTGGGTTTTTTTTAACCCATGAGGCGAGGATGAGTCACAAGTATACTCGGGCAAGTGTCTATAAATTTAGTACTTAAGTAGAGCTGAGCTGAGTATGGGAATCACATGTTTTCAGCTCGTCCTCAACAGGTTAAAAGCGGAACCATGTCTGATCTAGAAACATGTTTACATGAGCAGCTGATGAGTGTGAGTGCCACTGACTGTGTGTAGGATGTGGTCATCGCGATTGGCATGACATGATTGTGATGTACAGTACAGATGAGATTACATTTTGCAAACAAACTTTGGCGAGATCTTACAGCATACAACAATGAAACTGCACCATGCATTACAGTAACCAATTGCTGTCATATTGTATGTAGTGTTTGTAAGCTGATGTTGCTTATCAATATGTTATTTTAAAGCACATTACAATGTAATTCATTAAAAAGTATATTTGAAACCATACATAGCACATTAATTCATTAAATATTTAAAACCATCTATTACTATTTTATGGACAATTATGATAACCCAGGTCTGAATGTATGTAGGTAGTCAAGTGATACTCACTAGTAAGCCCTAGTGTATCAAAAGCATGAACTATTGTGAGGCCTATGAATAGATATTTCTTATGACTCATTTCTACCATATCCTGTTAAGGAATCATATGGATATTCTTCTTTCCTTTCCTTCATACAACCACCTGTCTAATGTGTTGAAATAGAAAGATGTCAAGCAATACTGTAAAACGTGGAATGTTCGCATGCATTCTGAGTTTACAAATTTCATGAGAGCCAAGATTCACAAAATTAAAATGCACACAAAAGTTCTTGTCTACACTATATGCATTTAGCGCCAGTGGCAATTTGCGAAAATTTCATGCCGCAAATATATTATGTTTTGCAGTATTAGATTCACACTGGAATTTCTTTCTCTTCCCAGTCTAGAATGTCATCGCCAACTTCCACGATAGACTTCCAGCAGTCTGAAGCATCTGCTCTCTCACCCCTCCATGGAGCAGAGTTTCGACGCAGCCCCTCCCCTTTTGGCAGAGCACAAAGCCCCTTGCGTTCTAGACCTCCAGACCATGGCGATACCTGGCCCTCCCCTGGAACTAGTGGAGACCTATCACAGTTTGTGAAACAGCTTCGGGGTCAAGTAAAGCAACTGCAACAAGATCACAATGCAGAGATGGGTGAGAAAAGTTGATCACGTTACTTTTAGACTCTCTCCTCACTTCTCATATTTTTAATCTGCTTGTTTGTGAGGTTCTTTCTGCCATGGCCTCAGTGAACCACTGTTCACTTTGCCGTACATTCTTTGCCTCTCTGGTCCATTGGCTTCATCAAAAAGAAGCGCGTACACTACAAACCCAGCTTGTAGGCTCGTGTTAAGACATGAAATCTTTGTAATTACAACAAACAAATCACAGGGGTCATTAATGTAGATTACAGAGAGACTGTTTGCTGTGTATCTCTCCTCAAAGGGTATTCCTGTTACAATCAGCAATTCAGGAATGGTACATTATGACCAATGTAGATCATTATACGGAAATGCAGTGAATACTTTGTGACATACATTTTGTACTTGTTTATAGATGGCACATCCCTTTGAAGTCAGAAATGATTTAATGTTGAGTTCAGCTCAGGCTTCAGACTGATTAGAATGAAATTGACCATCTTGCTGGGGTTAATTAAAGGGTCCTGAAGTTAAAGTAGCTTGCATGGGGGGGGGGGGGGGGGGGGGAGGGGGAAGAGTAAACTAAAGTGTAAAAGCATTGTTACTGACTGCTCATGACCAGATGTTAACTGTATGCGAGTGAGAAAGATGTGAATTTTTCTCCTTCTCTAAGGAGTACAGTGTATATCAACATGGACATAGACATAGCAGCAGTCACACCTTGCCAAACAGTGTTCCAGCTGTTCACATTTCTTGCCCAATGTTTCACATTAAGTTCCTTAAACCTGGCAGAAAGTTTTATGCATTATTAATGGACATTGCATTTTTATCTCCATTTGATATCTGTTAACACCATCTGACGAGGTGTGACTGTTGTTTATCCTTGCTGTATTAATGTAATCAAAACACTAATGCACATACCATCTGTTTGATGTGTTTGTGTAGTATTTAACTGCAAAACTAATTTTGAAGTAGGCATTCTAGCTCTTTGTTGTTCAGATTACAGGGTACATTGAACTGACTAGAAATTGGAAAATTTAACAATAAACAGAATCAGCATTATGAGTTGGCCCCAGCTACATACCACACACATTAACTTGATTTACCTAATTTAATACGTAATCAGTTCTTGCATCCTCCTTAGCAAGAACATGAAAAGTCATGTGCTATTATTGTGATTGCCATTTTAAGTTGTTTGTACAACGGAACCTCAATGTAAGGTAAAAATTGGAAGTTTTGAATATGATGTTCATTATCTTTTTTTTTTTTAAAGCTAGGCTTACTGTTTACTAAGTCATAGCTCCGTCTAGTAATTACAAGTAATAATTTCTTTGATGATAATTCATTGTTCCATAATTGATAATGAAACAAATGCTTACAAAATGTCAGTCTTCTTCTTCCTCCAATGTCACTTTCCTGTGTCTATTCTGTGATCTTTCTCTTCTGTTGAACCACGTCTGTGGAACTCTCTACCAGTCCCGATTCAGAATTGCAGCAGCCTCAATACCTTCAAATCTGAACTGAAGACTATTCTTTTCCAGCCACTTTGTGAATGATGTGTGACACATTGTGGGAAATGGGTGCCTTCGAATGTTTCTACAGATAAATGGCGCTGTATAGATGCTGTTTCATCATCATCATCTTTTTAAAGCGTTCATGTAGTATACAATTGTATTTTTTATTGGTGTACTTCGTAATTGAGGGTTTATACAGAGCTCACAGTTCCATAATTTAAAGAAAATGTATGGATTATCATTTTTCTTGGTTTTTGTTTGAACATTTAAAAGATAATTACCCCAGTTTTCTGCATACAATGTACTTTGAAGCCCAAATGCAGTATTTGAAATAAAATGTAGGTCAACAGAAACTGTTTAAGATTTTAATTTGTGAACTCAAATGAGGTTAGGAACCATATGACCTACAGTTATGTACTATGAACTAAACTTTATCCTACTTTGAGAATAAACTGTAACTATTTCTTTTATTTATTTTGTCAAATCACTACTTGTACCTCCTTGGTTAGACATCCACTGTATAATGTAATTCAACAGGTAGAGAATAGATCATGTAAACAGTAAACTTTAGAGGAGTGATTTTAGAATCAATTACGGTACTTGAAACATTGATAACACAGAACATGTACATTATAATAGTGGTAATTCTGTGGCATTTCTTTCAATGTTTTCTCAACAAAATCAAACTAATCATGCAAATATTTTCATTGTACTGATGTCCTGATTATATTCTGCATAAAACATGAATTGCTTTCTAAAACATACCACAACATATTGCATGAAAGCCATCTGCATTATTGTGGCCACAAAAACACAAGATGTGTTCTACATTTTGTGTGTGTTCATATCTCTGCATTTACTGAAATGGGATTATCAACTGATCTCAAATATTGCACTTACTTTTGATGTTCATTTGAACCATTTGAATGTTGTTATTTTACTTTTAGAATTTATTTTGTTACAAATAAAAGATATTTCTTTTCATGTATTGATGCATAATTTTTGTACCTATCAGTGATTACAAAAAAAAAGTGGGAAAAGAATTGATCAGAGCATACATTAATGAGGAAGTAATTCTTGTGGTTTCTTCTTTTGTTCGTAGACAATGTTGCACAACTCAGAAGAAGGCTCAATGAGTCAGAAAAAGAAAAACTTGAACTGACATCAGCTTTTAATTCAGAGGTAAGTCTGCTGCATTTTAAAAAAATTTCTTTTTGTGTGTGTCCAATTTTACAACATTTATAAGGAAATGTAAAGGAATTTTGGTTTTTAGTGGCCATTTTGGCAGCCATATTGAATATCTCAAGACCCTCAAGGATGCAAGAGTTGCATCATCCAGATTCAGATTCAGCACCCTTGAAATAGGGTAAAATCATCGTAAAAACATTGGGTGGACAGTAAAAACAGGGTTCAGCCTCTGGCACCCAGACTATGGTCTTATTTGGAATTTGGAAATTTTTCAAATGTTACAGCGGTCATTGAAGCATTGGTTGTCATACATGTCATTTTCTTGTTGTTACAGTAGTACAGGTGGATTGCATTATGTGCATTATGTGTTGGTAACTCTGTCTAGATGGAGAATGGTAGAGCCTAATCATTAGGGGAGCCCCTGAAAAGGCTGTTAATTAAAGAGAAGTGAAACCCAAATATGTGGATTGAGTGAATGCAGCAAATTTAGTACAACACATTAGTGAAAGTTTGAGGAAAATTTTTGGCAATCAGTTGAAAAGTTATGAATATTAAAGTCACAAAGTGATACTTTTATCTTCTCATCCAGTGATAGTGGCACTGAAACTAAATTCTAACTTTTAATTTTTTTTTTAGTTAAGCAAATTCAACTTTAACTTTTTCATACAGGACATGGCATGGAGCAATCATCATGATTATTTGAGAAAAAATGCACAAATAGTCAGATTTGGATCATGATCTCAGTCGCAATCAGAATTGCAATTTTTTTGACTTGCCAGATGTTCACTTGACGTATGACGTTTTACGGAGATTTGGATCATAATCCATACAGATATCTAGATGCTTGCATCATGATCAACATCTCACTCCCAAACTGCAATGTGGTCACTTGGTTCAAGTGCTTGGTCTACAACAGTTTAGCATATCAAGTGAACTTCTGCCATATAAAGCTTTAAGGGATTCAAAAGAAATTTGGCACACATGATCTCTAGATAGGTTGATATGTTAGGCACATTGTTGCCATGGTAGTGGCATATGTGGCAAAATTAAAAACACTGAAAAAAAGAAAGAATTTCTTCACAGATGTGTCTAGCATTTACCAATTTGTACGAAATTTGGCACACACATTAGTCCTTAGGTATTCATGTGCAAGACACAGTATTTGAGAGTGGTAGATACATGTAGTGTATTGCATGGGAAATATATAAACAAACAAATATGCAAGCAAGCTAACAAACAAACAAACAAATGCATACATGCACGCACACATACACACACACACACACACACTTTCAAAAGAAAACTTTGTGCAGCAGCCAATACCCCCAGAACTTTACAACTTGATTATTTGGCATTTGTTCTCTTGTCTCAGAATTTGTGTGAGTACTGTACTCCATGATCGCGAATTTAACCACTTGTGAAATCATCCGTAAGTCCCAATTTGCAAAAAAATTAGACTTGCTAAAGATATGGTGTATCCAGTATCTCTAATTTTTGCTCCCCACCCCAAAAAACAAAACAAAACAAAACAAAACAAAAACAAAAACAAAAAGAAAGCAGAGCATGTCTTTTCTTGTGCCCTGCAGGATGTACAGAATAAAAAGAATAATAAGGAGAAAGAAAATCAAGAAACAAGTGTAGGAGGTGCATGTTGCATTGGGTGACTGCAGTAAAGTGACCCAGGGCATTTGTTGTAACCACACAACTAACACAGATGCCCCAAATGTGGGCAACCTCAAACATTAGTGGTTTAACCACAGGTTTAACGGAGAGCCCCATGCAATTCTTCAACCCAGGCTGTTTTCAAGGCAGGTGCAACCGTAATTGGTCCCAAACCTGATGTATAGATGAGTCGACATGAGTCATGGATCTGCTTTCGGTGTCCTTACCATAAGATCTACAAGACACAGAATTAAACAAAGTCAAGAATATCTGTCAGATTAGAGATAATGAACACATTTTTGTTTTGTCTCCTCGTATATCCCCTGTAGTAATCTCCAGGAGCTTTGAATGGGTGTGTGGTGAGAGGCACAGTTCAGGCATCATTTCCTGATTTGGTTTCTATTTTCTCCTCTTTTTTTTTTTTTTTTTTTTTTTTTTTTTTTTTTTTTTTTGGGGGGGGGGGGGGTTTCACTTAAGCCTGTTCATGGCATTGCTTTTTGTTTAAGTAGGCCATTGTTAATAATTTAATAGTGTTTATCAATATTGTGTGCTATTATCATTCATATTACAAGTCCTTGATCTCATCTCTTTTGTGTGTGTCTTTTTGTTGTCTTTTCCCTTTCTTTCTTCCCTATATTCCTCCTGTCCTTCTCCCCTTCTTTGTTTGTTTGTTTTTTTTTTTTTACCAACAGTACTATCTTCTTTTTATTGATTTAGTACTTCTTCCTTTGTTAATCTTTCTTTTTCTCCTTGTTCTTGTCATTATCATCCATTATCCCATTTTCTCTTCTCATTTCTTCATCCATTCTTTTTGTATATAAACAAACAAACAAATTTCCCACCGTAATAATGGAATAAAAGGCATAAACAACAAAATTTCTTCTTTGTAAAAGAGGAGTTAAGTGGAAATAACAGTGTGGCAGAACGTTTTAATCCAATTAGACATTATACTTGAGGGTCAGTTTCAATTGAAGGTCAATTAATGCAGCCACAGAGTCCTGTGGCTGAAGACCTCAGAGTGGCCATCTAGGTCATGTGACCATGACTGGGAGACAAGAACGGATCAGCTGCGAGGGTTTGGCAACCCAGTGCGGTCTATCGCCTGTCTGTGCGGAGTTCTGACAGAGCCGTCAATGTCAGAATGGTGACAAAGCCCCAAAATGAGCTGAAGTGTCCTCGTTGATTACACAACACATTGCCTGCCCTGGTTCAACCACATAAGTGCATTTGAGGTTGTCGCCCCATTTTCAACCTTCCTCCATTTGCACTTCGTGCCGTGTCCACAGTGGTCTTTAGAAGCATTTTACCTCATGTCAAGATCAAGGTCAATGGTCACAGTACATTGGCTGAAAACATGATAATTCTTACCATAACTTTAGCAAGGAATGTCCAGAGGTATTACTATGTAGTAAAGAGGATAGAAATACCACGTAAGGGAATTATGATTTGGATGAAATTACAGAGGTGAAAGGGGTGAAAAGTTGAACCAGAGATCAGTTAGGGACTCTAGCATTAATGCTTTCTGTGTAACTGTCCCCATCTTTGTAACTATGCTTGTTGTTGAATGAACATTTCTGAATTACCTCACTCTTTATGGTATCAGTTGAAATTGCTTAACTTCATGACTTCTTCCTCAAAATGAAGTATTGCAATAAAATTTTCTGTAATGAAAATGCTTGTTTTTTTTCCTTCTGAAAAGCAATCCCCCCCCCCCCAAAAAAAAAGGACACTCAAAGTCTCTTGACCATGCTGAAATTCACATCCAGTTTCTCCTGTGTTTCAATGCACAATTGACCAGAACTCGGAACTCCAAGCCCAGGTCGCCAGGCTGCGTGCAGAAGTAGAGAAGGGCGAGGCGCAGCGACAGAACATCGAGTACGAGCTGGCGCTGGCACGCAATTCGGCGAGCCGGGAGAAGATCGGGTCGTCGGAGAAAGAGGAACAGCTGAAGGGCATCATTACATCGCAGAGTGGTGAGTTTTAGTTGTGGTGATTAACTGACAGTCTCCTCAAGATGCCGGAGTACCAACAACTCTACATGCTCATTCTCTCAGTTAACCTACAATTACAGAATAATATTTCTAGCATAAATTGGCAATTTTAGAAGTTTTATTGATCTGAGTCTAGGTATTTGGTTGTAAATGCCTTGGCATGACAGCATTTGTGTCTAAGGAAAAAGGAGACCAAAATGGGGGATGTTTTGTGGATTACATTTTCATGAGTTGTGGGGCGCTGTGGCATAGTGAAAATTACTCCCGACTTCCAATTGGAGGACCCGAGTTCAATTCCCGCCCAGTGCTTACGTCGTTGGACATGATGTTTTTACCCATTATGTCCCTCTCGACCCAGGTGTATAAATGGGTACCTGGCAACGCTGGGGTAATAATAATGGCAGGGCCCTCTGGTAGAGCGGTGGAAACACTGAAGACGGCTACCCCGGATAAATAAGACATTATTATTATTACTTTTATTATCATGAGTTCTGTTTTAAATCAGCCATTACTTTTTGAGCTCTGGACACCAGGGTGATCTACATGTATGTTTAGATCCTTAGCTGTATGAATATCTTGTTTCTTTTTCTTCTTTTTTTTTCTGCTTCCTTTGTTTTTTGATTATTTGATTGCAGTGAGCTTTTAAGCTTGTGAAAGAGGATCAAAGAGAGTGTACAGCATTCCCAATGTGCGGAAATTGTTCATTAACCCGTGTGGAAAGCTCCCCAAGTTCTCTGGAAGTATGCCAATAGATTGTGAAAGCGCACATGGTGGCGTTCAGTGTACCTCTAGTCAGAGCTTTAGTGTTGACATGGCAGTGTGTGTAGTGATGGTGACAAATTGCTTGTCCTATTGTTCCCCGTCGCCAGAGTAATGGCGCACTTCACGAATGTATTAGGGCTTACTCATCGGATCCTTTTGCTGTACGACGTGGGAGCGGCATAATTGGCTCATTCGTGTTTCCTGCCTCCCTCCCTGACAAGATTTGTCAATGAGATAAATGGTTGACTGTGAGCTTTAACAGTGATGTCATTCTGCTGTCCCACCTGCAGTTTTGGTGTTTTTTTTTTTTTTTTTTGGTGTTTTTTTAGGAGGCCATAGCAAAGCAATCAGCTGCTGTTACTTTTGCTGCATTTTTCTCTCTTATTGCATTTAAATCAGTCTTTTAGAATTGAGAGAAAGTACCCGTATAAACTTTCCCAAATGATCATGAAATCTGCATGTTGCAATATTTTATTTGTTCCACCCAGAAGTTTGCATTTCTTTTATTCATTGAAGATTAAGAGTTTTGTAATGTTTACATTAAACTAAATGTAACCCAAAGCCTCCCCATTCCCTGCATGTCTCCCTGAACCTGAAAAGTATTTGATTTCATTGATCATTATTATTATCACTGATTGTAAGTTAGTTTGAGTGATTGATTTTATTGTTGAGATATGTGCATGAACATTTTATTATGATTTTTGGTGAAAAACTTTTCTGTCTTGCCCAATGGTATTTCCCCTGACTTGACCAAAAAAAAAAAAAACCTTCATAAAAGAAATACTTAAAGAAGTACCATTTAAGTTGAATTTATATTTCATGAATGACTTACTGTCTGTCACCTGATTATTTGGTAAAAAATTATTTCCATGTGTGCACTTTTCTTCCCCCCCCCCCCCCCCCCCACGTAGAGATGGTAATTGGAGAAGATCATGAAAGTTGTGCCTCTTTGGAACCTAGTTATGTCTTTTAGAAAACTGAAGATAAAAATAAATGCCATCCATTTTAAACTATAGGATAGGTTGTCAAATACTGTAATAGCTGTTAGTTTTCATGTAAAGATATTTTCACAAATGAGGAGGTCACAAACATTTTTGCGAGATGTTGTTTTCACGATGTGACAACAAGGCTATGGTATGTACAACTGATGCTTGTGCGTTCACTCTGCTCGTGTATCAGGTGGCTATATTTTTGCCTGTCAGATTCATGGCCCAATAGTGATTTGCGAAAATTAGACCCTTACAAAAATGACGGCTTTTACAATATTGTATGTGAGATGCTTAAACTCATTTCTAATCCCTCCATCAATACAATACAATACAATACAATACAATACAATACAATACAATACAATACAATACAATACAATACAATACAATACAATACAATACAATACAATACAATACAATACAATACAATACAATACAATACAATACATTTATTAGGCACTTAATACTTAGATATGTTTCTAAGTGCACAGTTTACAGGAAAATCAAGATTTTATCCACCTGGGGTCACGTGCAGTCCATCCTGTCCTCTCTTTCAGAGAAACTGTCTTCCTTGAGCGGTCAGCTCCAGTCACTCCAGAGCCAGGCCAGCCTCCAGGAGCGGGAGATGGTGCAGCTGAGAAACAAGCACCAGAGGCAGCTGGACGAAAAGGTGAGGATGTCTCCACATGTGGTAACGGGGCAGCCGGCAGGTTCTTCTTCTGGTGTGAGATTCATGACTTCAGAGTAATTCTCATATTTTGTGTGTTACATACACCTGTGTAGCTGACAAATACCACGGTTGGTATTTTGGGGAGTATTCCTTCTTTTTATTTGGGAAGGGAGGTCATATTGTGTTTTGTGGTTTGCATACAAAAAGTATGTGTGAAGTTTGTGTATCATTCATAATGCTGCTTTCTTTGCTTAACCCATCGGTTTCCATACTTTCTAAGAGATAAGGGTATACTCTCAGTTTGAAGATTTTGATACCAAATGTGGTCGCACTATACACTTGTCAGCCTGTTTTGTGCAAAACCTAGTATTCTCTCTTGCTTTGTACAGCAGCCGTCACTGGATGTAGCCATTATTTTGAGTTCTTCTTCGAGGTCTGACACATTGAAGTATACAGCTTACTCCCAAATGAAATCTTACATGGTAAACCTCATACAACATTTAAGTCTTAGACCATGAAAAGTCTTTTTCTTTTTCTAATTCTTAGACAGAGAGAGAGAATGTATGTGTGCAAAGACAATAGACAAATGAAGAGATTTGGGGCCTGTTGCATGAAACATTGAACCTGAGAAATACTCTGGTAAGAACTGAAAACTTAGGCTACTATGATGCTGCCATTGACTTTAACAGGAGAAACTCTATTAACCCGTTGAGGACGAGTCCCGAATATACTCGGGCAAGCATCTATGGGAAATGCGCGTTGCAGCAAAATTACACCGTCCTTAATGGGTTAAAAATCAACCTGAGTTTTTCTCAAGTGAACTGCTTTATGCAGCAGGCCCCTGGTATGCTCTGAGTATATCACCCTTTTATTGGTGTTGTTATTGTCTTCTTTATATCCAGGAAAAGCAGATCGCCAGCATTTTAGCCGAGAGAGATGTCCTTCAGACAGCCAAAGATGAGATTGAACAGGTCTTCCATGAGCAGGAAAGGTGAGACAGGGAGAAGCATCTCTCTAAGAGTCAGTTCACCTTGCCATAGAAATTGTGTGCTGCCATTTACAGGCTATGCTCTGTGTTCTCGTGTTCGTGTACAAAGTCACAAACTGAAAATGAGATTTCTTGGTGTCGTTAGTCTGTATGTAAGATTGTGCTATGCATCATAAGTGAAATCATAAAGGGATTGGCTTTGCAGTAATCCACTGGCTTCTGTAACTGGGTTGGTTCTGTGTAAAGTCAGTGAAGATTTCAGGATCTTGGAGGAAAAGGATTAATAGACTGCACATAGAACATTCTGTCCTCCATTGCTGATCATTGATTGTTTCATACACTATCGTTTTAGTGTGAAAACCAGGAACTTTACATGCCCGTGCTTAAGTCCTGTTTGCGAATGTTGTGCAAGAGTTGAAGAATTTCAGGAACTTTGTACTCATTTATTTGCATTCTTGAGATTCCTTAAATTGTGGTCACTTGCGCTGTTTTCTTCGTGTAGGCAACAGAAGATACCAGGGTCAAACCAGGGGCGGATCCTGGAATTCCATAAAGGGGAGGCGCCTTTACAAAATTAAAGGGGGCGCCAGCGCCCCCCATTTTGTTCTTTTTATTTCTTTGATCTAAACAAAAAATAAAGAAGGGGTGCGCGCCCGGTGCACCCCTCTCTGGATCCGCCACTGCAAACAATTTCAAAATTGTGAGAAAATTTACAGCGCGTAAGGCAAGCAAATATCTATTTTAGTAATTGTATTGTATTTGATTGATAAATGCATGTTCAGATTTGGGAAAATGATTGGCAGTTGCCTTTCCACATTTTGTTGATAATGGACATTTATGCATGTTAAGTTAAATGGATAAAATCTTCAGACATATCACTGTTCCCACTGTTTACCCCCCCCCCCCCCCTTCCCTTTGATGTGCAGCTTGTACGCTGATGCCCAGGAGAAGATCTCAGAGCTGCGCATCGAGAGAGACACCCAGACACAGACGGTCAGGCAGAAGCTTCAGGATCTCCAGCTCAGTGCTGAGAGAGAGGAGGCTGCAAAGAGAGAAATAACGGTCAGCTAAAGTAGATTTCTATTTTTTCTGATCAGTCTTTTGTTCCTTTAATCCTATTACAATGTATATTTCAAAAGTCTGTTGTTCCTTTTATTGTTATTATATTCCGCTCAGAGAGGTGATGGAAATAATGTTTTCTGATTGCTCTGGTGTTTTCCTGTCTGTCTGTCTGTCTGTCTGTCTACTCATACATGATTATTTTGTTTTATGTAGTAGCCTCATGAATATCCCATAAGTATCTCAGCAAAACCACTCATAATTTGTACATATTATGCGTATATGCATATATCAAATGAATCATTCTGATTGCGTAATATTACTCTGTCCATCCAGTTCAACTTTGACCTAGAGAGTTATGTTCTGGATCCTAGATTGCCACCTTCACAAAACTTTTTTTCTCTCTCTCTCTTTTCTTTTCTCGCAGGCTGCCAAAGAAGAAATCCGAGAATTACAGGAAAGGATAGAAAAGGAGAGAGCGGCACACACAGAATCTAAATTCAATTTTGAAATTGTACAAGTAAGTATCTTCAAATTGCAATCCACATTTGGATAAAAACAACCCCCCCCCCCCCCCCCAAAGAAAAAAGAAGAAGAAGAAGAAGAAAAAAGCAATATCATAAGTAGAGACCAAGATCTGCAGAATTTGACATTTGGCTGAAATTGTCATCTGAAAAAAAAATTTTTCACATGCATTACTTCATGAGCAAAAGTAAAAGCTAGAATAGGAGTGCCAATAATCCTTGAAGCCTTTTCTTAAAGAGCAAGAGTTATTATGATCGAAAGTAATAAAACAAAATAATCATAGCTGTGTGAGTATTTGGACAAAATCAGACAAAGTTGAAGATGATCATTATACTCATATTTACTGTAAGTTCTACAAAAGTTACTGAATAGTCACATAATTAGTTACAATGCTTCATACAAAGCTTTCATTTACATGAAGAAATTGCAGCATTTTTTTTTGGGGGGTGGGGGTGTTTCATGATTGGATTGATTTAAAAAAATGGAGGGAAATATTGATATGAATCAAGTAAACAATGACTATCAGTGAATTTCTTACTCCTCGAATATATGCAGGACACCGA
The DNA here is from genome assembly GCF_964275005.1 of Diadema setosum. Lineage (NCBI taxonomy): Eukaryota > Metazoa > Echinodermata > Echinoidea > Diadematoida > Diadematidae > Diadema > Diadema setosum. The sequence goes on along the minus strand of NC_092691.1, from coordinate 28,861,769 downwards.
TAGATATTTTTTTGAGCTTTTGATCACCTATTGACTTTTGTCCCTTTGCAGTGTCAGAAGCGTGATTTGGAGGGAGCCCTCAGTGTTGAGAAGTCCGCCAGGGAGCAAGCTGTCTACAATATTGAGGCACTGAACAAGCAGATCAGGTGATCTACTACTGGCGCACAGGAAATGTCTTGAGTTAACTTTAAATGGAAGATGGGAATACACATGCTGCAAGATTCTGGTCAGTGTTGGGTGGGAAATATGACAGGACAAGTATGCATAGAGCAGTCCCACGTAAAGATGTTCACCTTGAAGGTTTGACAGTAACTTGGAGAAGGGGAAAACTCCTTGCTCAACATTCAGCTGTGCATGCACATGAAATGTCCGTACTCATAGCTGAACCGTTGAGCTGGTAATAAATATTCTCTGGACCCTAAATAGGCTGTGCAGATCTGATGAGAGCGAGGAATTTCCTGACTAGTAAATGCCCATTTGCCGTCTTCCAATATCATTCTGTTCAATCTTTGATGTTAACCTGTTGAGGACAAGTCCCGAGTATACTTGGGCAGGTGTCTTTGGGAAGTGCGTGTTGTAGCAAAATCAGCCCATCCTCAATGGGAATGGAAGAAAGTTAAGATGCATCGGCATGTTCTAAAAATGGACATATTTTGGTTGTAAACGAATGGAAAATGTGCATTCCATTTAATCCTTGATGAAACAGAAGTGAAACACAATTTTCAACATTCTCACTGAGGTAGCATATTCTCTTGCTACAAGTACAGTATCTGAAATGATAGTACTTTGCCTCAGGAGTAATGCAATGTGTACAGTTTTAGTTTTTGGGGGGGTTTTTGTGTGTGTAATAACAATTTAAATGTCAATTTTGCAGGGAACTGGAGTCAGCATACCAGGAAGAGAAAAGGGAACATGCTCTTGCCAAGGAAAGGTTAAAAAGGTACTGTAACCAGATGTCATCCATTGAGATCAAGAGAGGAGTGGTAAATCTGGACAGAGTCACCACCTGTCTTCTCTTTAAATTTTGAAGTGCATAGTGCTGATCGGCTCGTTTCTGTGCAGAAAACGTGGAGTGGTTACAATCTCTGTTCCCCTCGAACACTATTGTAGCTGAGGCTAGTCACATTCCCTCGCAAGATTCTGTTCATCACTCACTTTTGTTTGGAAACAATAAATGTGTGTGATAAAGTACCACTGTGTGCTCTGTAGAGAGTTTACTTGCTAGATAACGCTGGTAGTTTTCTTGTTGGTGATGGTATTCTTAACTCTATCTCCATCCAAACTGAATCTGACTTTTTGCAGGCTTCAACATTCGGTGTAAAGCGTGTGCATGTAGGACTGTCCTATCACAGTTACGAATCCTCAAAGCCTTTTAACAAAGTTCATGAAGAGTTGAGTTAGTGGCCATGTAGTAACTCATGGCTGTCTATCAACAGCCTATATACTGCGGTCTGACAAGCCGCAGACGTATGTAGACAGGCGTAACATCAGGTGCCAGGATGTGTGTATATCTTTCAACGTCGGAAAGGCAGAACACACCGCAAGTAGTCTGCGTATCTGTAGATGTGTATTCTGTAATACATTGAGACATTATGCGTACCTATATTTGTATGGATTATTCTACAATCATTTGTGTATGTTTATGTGTGTCTGTTCATATGTGCTTGTGTATAGGTGTGTTTGTAGCCATGATTTCCAGCTGGATGAATTTTGATTGCTGTTGATCATATAACGATAGGAGCATATGTCTTTGTCGTGCTGTTTTCAAGGCCAGACTTTGTCGTCAGTAACATATGAAAAACAGAAGAAATGAATTGATAATGGTCTCTCAGTGAGAATCCCTCCTATGCTATGTGAACAAAGATTTTATTCGTCTGATGGGGCTGAGACTCAAAGCAACAGAAGTGCAGTCAATTGGACTGCAGTTACAATGTGGAATTCAGACAAAAATGTAAACAGTAAGTTTTCAATAGGAGCCACTCTCATGATGTAGCAAAGGAGAACTGCTCATAAATGCTGAGTCATTTGACGTTATGACCTTAAACTTTCCTTGACTGCCAGGTGATGAAAATTATTTGTTCCTCGCATTTGAGCCAAAGCTTATTCGTGTGACTTTTTTTTTAGCAAAAGGCGGATATGATAAGTTTGTTTATACACCTTCAGTGCCAAAATTTCTGTTTACATGAGCTCTGAGGCTAATCGAATCTGTCGTTGGTGACATGGAATTGAGTGAGATGTGTCACACCTTGGCCTGTTGTAGTATTAAGGTCTCGGTCTGAATATATATCCAACCTGGTGCCACAATACCCAGGTAAAATCACAAACTCCAGAGTTGTGAAAAATGAAAAATTAGGTTATCATGTTGGGGGGGGGGGGGGGGGGGGTGTTCAATGGTCAGTGATCCCCCCCCCCCCCCAAACATTAGACAACGTTGCCAAGCCCCTTTGATATTGCACATACGCAACTCTGAACAGTAGTACTTCACACTAGACAGACACCTCAACAGCATTTTTCTATTTATGAATCAGTAATTAATTCAACCACCTCCATGTTTCAGATGCTTTGTTGATCATGGATGATTGGGTTCATGTTTTCCATTCCATAAAAAAGAAATACAACAAATGTGAACCTCTCATAAGTTACAATTTAAAACTCCCTCAGATACATAAATGCATTGTTGCTTTCACAGCACTATACTTTCGCGAACTTGAGCCAACAGCCTATTTCGCAAAATGACACTTCCGTGAATTGCCACTAGTATTCAATGCATTTTGTAAAATCGCACTCATTTTGCTTTTGCAAATCTTGGCTCCTCACAAGAAGTTTTCATGCATGGAAAATTTTCTGGAAAATGAAATTCTGCATTTATTTTTTTTTTTTTCTTTATCCTCCTTCGAGGGACTTTATTTCATTTCAAATATCTAAAAAGGTTCACAGAAGAGAACAAGATATACGAACACAGAACAATAGATTGTCAAATCATAATCATCACATGAATTTCGATTCCTCTGGAAATTATATACTTCAAATATATCCAAAATACTTCATAAGTGTGACATTACCTCAACATATTAATTTCCGCATCCACAGTTAATCAAATATCATTTATGTGATTCAACTTCTGCTCTAATTCATGAAGTTGCCTTTTCGTGAAATCAAGTAAGTTTTTTTTAACTAAAAATTTTAAATTCATATTGAGCTCTGTTCTGAAGTTGGTCAATAATGCATATACATTCGTTGCTTTTGCGGTATAATTGCTAAGTATATACAAACGAAAAATCGTATATTGGGCAAAAACTAATATCAAATTTAACAACATCAAAGATTTATCTCTTACATCTATTCCTATTAATATCATTCGTTCATTTACAGTGATATCAATATGAAAATAAGCGCATATAAAATTTGATATTTTTTCCCAATATAACTTCGTATCTGGGCAATGTAACAAGACATGCCAAATCGATTCAACTTCGTTGCATTTCTTACAAATCATATCAGACACAATTCTCCATTTCACTAAATTTTCTTTAAATGGTAAAATTCTATGTAATAACTTAAAACTATATTGCTTTATTTTATTATTAAATAATTTTCCAAACTTGAAATCAAACAACACCTTCCAATCAAATTCTGGAGGTATATATAATGTTTTTGTCCAAAAGTATATTACACTTAGCTCGGATTTCTTTTCATCCAGCAGTAACGAATAAAACTGTTTTGTCTTTAAAACTATCAATTCAATTATATCCCCAGTATTTATTTGGAACAATTCTTTATCAAACAAAATATCTCTGGTACATTGCCTTTTGCACAAAAAATCAAACCACACCTGTGGCAGTGCCTTTTTAATTCTTTCATATTGAAACAATATTAATAAAGAAGTCAAATTCAATGTCTCATATATTTGTTCATGATTTTTCCATGATTCATTTTCTATCAACTGTTTAACATAAATGATACCTTTTTCAACCCAGTATCTGTTAAATAAAACTTCATTCATATACTTGATGTTTGTATTATTCCAAATAATTTCATTTGATATATCAGTCACCTGCAATATATTTTTATAATGTGTTTTTGCCCATGTAGAAAGAAGATCAGAATAAAATACCGGTAATTTATATCTTTTACACAATAACATCATATCTGTTGCTGAACAATTATAATGTAAACATAAATAAACCCCTCCGATTTTATTTAACCAAAATTTACATATATATTTCCAGGATTTATCACTAGTATCTAATAATTTCGGCAACCAAGAAAGCCTAAGTGAATTCATTTTTGCATCTAAGTCAATCATTCCTAACCCACCTTGTAAAACACCATTCATTACAACCGCTCTTTTAACTTTATCTCTTTTAGAATTCCACAGAAATGAAAATAATATCTTATTCAACTGTTTTACATATTTCTGAGGAATTCTATAACAAGATGAAAGATAAATCAACTGAGATACAAGTAAAGATTTAATAATAACTACTTTCCCATAATACGTTAAATTTCTCATTCTCCACATTGTTATTATTTGCTGAATTTTTTCAATTTTTACTAACCAATTCAAACAATTAAATTCATTTTCTGTCTGACACAAAACAACACCAAGATATGTAACCGGCTCTTCTGTCCATTCTAAATTTTCTAAACAATTTACTTCATTAATATCAATATTCAATGGTAATATTTTTGTTTTTTGAAAGTTTAACTTTAACCCCGCATATTCACCAAAAATTAATACCTCTTTCATTGCAATATTACCTGACTCTACCGAGTCAACAATTAATGTAGCATCGTCAGCTAACTGTGAAATACGTATATCATAAACATCATAAGACGGGTCATCATAAACTGGTATACTAATACCGTGTATATTAATATTAGAACGTATACGTGTTGCCATTACCTCAACTACTAAGACAAATAATAACGCTGGAAAATGAAATTCTGCATTTATGTTATTAAAAAAAAAAAGAATTCCAGGACTTCTCCTCTAATATCAATGAGTAGGTCCTGAGGCATCATCTTTCGAAATTTAGTGTTTTTATTTGGTATAAAACAGCAATTTCACTATAGCCACCTGACTAATTGGGGTTGAGTCAGATATGTTTTCTTGTCTATTAGCTTCATGTCTTCATCTTCTTGACACTGCTGGCAAAACAACATTTATAAAAGAGAAGACGGAAAGTGATTTGTTTATCTTTTTTTTTTCTGGGGGAGGGGGAGGGGGTCATTTTAAGCATGCTTTTAGCTTGACATCAAATTTGAAGAGATATGTACCAATGCTAGGGAGCATCTTCCGCTATATTTTATCACCATATGACTAGTTTGTTGTTTCTTTAAAGACGTCACAGCGTTGGTGAGAAAAGAGAAATAGTTAGATAAGTCCTTGCTACTTTATGTTAGCTTTCAGAGTGTCATCAAGTTTGGACTAATTGCACTCATTACACTAATAATTTACAGTAAGTTACTTCAGTCTGCTTTTCTTTAGATGTGAATGTTTAAGCGGTGCTTTTCAAAGGAGCCGTTTAATCCAATTCAATTTTGCCCTCTCGATGTTTGCATATTCTGAGGAGTATTCAGATCAGCATTGCTGTGTAATTAGCACAGCTGTTCTTGTATCACCTGACAATGATGCTGAGGCCTGCAGCATTTTTGCTTGCTCTTTTCTTTATCTTCATTTTTTTTTTTATTTGCTTGTTAGAGTTAACGAAGAGAATGCTGCCACCAAGGATCTGCTCTCAGCTGAGATGGAGCAGAAACGAGAGGTGCTGACGGGAACCACCCACCAGATAGAACTCTACCAGAGGAACTTCAATGGCCTGAAGGAGGAATTATCTAAGGTCTGTGTGCAGGATAATCAGTGATGCGTGCATGTGATACAGGGTCACATGTGATCTTGCTTGCAGAGGGCTACAGCATAAATATGTGTTTATTAGATGTGTTCTCTTCTCAGTTGTAGGGACAAAGTGTGTGTGTGTGTGGGGGGGGGGGATTGTATCAGGGCTACCAAATGGTAAGCTTTACCATATTTAGTATGCTTTCCTTCATTAAAAAAGTGAGAAATTATTATTTTTCAATGCAAAACACTTTGTTATTGTTTACTAAAACATCATTTAAGATGCTTAGTATGGGCAGTCTCTCCATTGTTATAGCAAAATATGATTTTTTTTTTTGTAAAAGCAAAATATTTTTTTTTTTTTTGCGTCCAAACTGTGTGTGTGTGTGCTTTGTTTTGATTTTTTTTTAAACTGGGCATTAATTTATTTGTTTTCTTATCTACAGAGGATTGCAGCCCTGTTACATATTTTTTTTTTTTTGTGTGTGTGTGTGTGTGTGTGTAGAGTAATATCCACTGAAGAAAAGTCAGTTTTATGTGATTTCCTCACTGATGATGTATCACCCTGTCTCCAGGCCAAGAAGAGACAGATCTACCTCGAGGAGACCTACGGTGGCTGCATGCGTGAGCTCGAGCTCCTACTCACAAACTTCCACGTTCTCGGGGAGGGCAACATCCGGCCAAAGAGGAAGACCAAGGGAAAGGGAAAGAAGAGGGCCGGTGATGAGGCGTCCGGGGCCGGGAGCACCGGAGGGGCGCTGGACCTCTCCCCGTCGGCGGTGCTGGAGACCCTGAGACACACCCTGACCGACTACCAGAGAAGACTGGATGAGACGTCCCAGGAGGTACAATGTCATGGTGATGGTGTGGTGTGATGATGACGACGATGACGATGATGTTGATGATGATGATGATGATGATGGTGATGATGATGATGAGGAGGAGGAGAAGGAGGATAATGATGATGATGATGAGATGATGATGATGATTGTGTTAATGTCATAGTGATAATGTGGTGTGATGATGATGATGATGATGATGATGATGATGATGAGGAGGAGGAGGAGGAGGAGGAGGAGGATAATGATGATGATGATGATAATGATGATGTTGATGATGATTGTGTTAATGCTGATGATTATAATTCAAGGCATGATGCAAGTTATGTCTGTGTGTTGAGTCCAGTGGTATTGTTACAAGGAAGAAAATAGTTGTTGGAGTGATTGTGGTATATGGATGGTGTCGTGATTGAGTTGAAGATGGTGAGGATGATGATAGTTTTGATGATGATGATTTGATAATTGATGGTTGAAGAGAAAATATTGCATTTATTATTCATATCATGACTACAACCAATATGTAAAGGACAACTAAAATTCACAACTGAGCAAGTAATGTGAATGGGCACTTGCCTGATAGCTAAGGATGAGGCCTCTGCCAGAATGCCCATTTGGGCAAGTGGTAGAAACATCTTGCCCTGCATTCTCCATTTCAGAATATATACATGTCCTTGTTTTGTCTTTTCCAAATTTCACACTGTTCCTGTAGCTGAGGCGGATGAGTACGCTACACGAGAAACTTGCCAACGAGTGTGAGCACTACAGGGAGGTCACCATTACTAGAGATCACATGGTGAAGGTAAATTTAACCCTTAAGATGCTAAGCCATATCCTGATCCCTGTCAAAACATTTGTGTTGCTCTACTTTTATTACCTCCGCCAATGAAGGAGGTTATGTTTTCATTGGCGTTTGTTTGTTTGCTTGTCTGTGTGCAAAATAACTCAAATTTGTGAGCAGATTTGAATGAAACTTGCAGAAAAAGTTTACACAAGGAACAGATGATTAAATTTTTGGTAGTGATCCAGGGAATATTTATAATTTTTTATGGATTTTCTTATTTTTTGGCAGATAAAGTCAATGAACTTGGGAGTTTAAGTTGTGTGTATTTGAAGTTTGCATACGTGCACTAAAGAGAGGTCTCTGCTTGAGCTAGGTGATGCGTTGCTGGAAGCTGATAATGTAAGAAAAGGCTTCTATATTTGGATATTTGGTGATTTTCAGCATACATGTATGAGTGGAAATCACTGATCTCATGGAAGAACAATATAAATCGGTGGAAACTAGCTGCTTTTTATGGTTAAGTAGTGGGCTATGTCCAGAGTGAGATTATTTTATTTGCAGTTATTTGGCAGCAATTTTACAGCTTGTGAAGGTTGACAAAATATATTCAAGATTCTGCTCCTAGACATTTACCATGTAATACTATGTGTTCTGATTTGCCATAAAGGACTTGCAAGGCAAGCTGTCCAAGACCGTTCAGGAGTTGGAAAAGGTCAGGGGTCAAGTTGGTGAGAAGGAGACGGCACTGTCCAGACTGACCGTCCGGCTGCAGAAGTCGGAGCAGGGGCAGGAGAGTGAGAAGAGCAAGGCAGACAACATGGCCGGGGAGTTTCTTAGACAGCTGTCGATACTGGAGGATGAACAGGAGGTAAGATGATACTGAAGGGACAAACAGTCCTCTTCTTCATAGTCTTCCTTTTCTTTTCTTTTTTTTTTTTTCCCCTTCTTCTTTTTCCTCTTCCTCCATCTCTTCTTCACTGGCTCCGGGTAGGATACTCATACATCCTTATTCCAACAATTTATGCATGCAGCCACCAAGCAGCATGTGATTCACCCTTCACACATTAGATACTGCTGTGGCCCGAAATGCAATCGATATAATCGATTATAAAACATCACGTACTGACCATGATCAGGTATGCTCAGAGATTACAATATTTCTGGCTTTCTTTTTGTAGTACATGTATTTCTCATTTTCATCATTTTCCAATTGAACTTGTGTTATCACAGTGTTATGTCACACATTTTTTAAGCATACCTGTCAATCTTAGAGCAAAATCAACAGTTTCTGCAGGCATATTGGAACTATGTTTTGCCTCTAATTTTTTACTTAGCTGTCGTCTGCATAACTAAAGATCTAAGAAATGTCTTGAATGTGGAATAAGTCAAATTCTTAGCCAAGCAACAAGCAAAATGATTTTATATATTGATTCAAGAAAATATTTTTAAAATAAGATTTGAATGTTTTCTAATAAAGTATTGAATTGAATACTGGCCCAGGAGACCCCAAGTTCAAATCCTGCCCGATGCACTTATCCTCAGACAAAATGTACTATCCTTTAATACTGGACTGACAAAGGAAACCTGGCAATGCTTGGGAGATTATAGTTGCAGGGCACTCTGAGGTAGCAGTGTGAACACAGATGAGGCAACCTGTAGTAGATGAAATCATCATGGACCTTAACTAACAAGTGTGACTCTTTCTAAACTCTCCCCTGCCAGAGGCGAAGTCTGTACCTCCACAGCATATACCAGCGCCTCTTGGCCGGCCGCGTCGTCATGCAGGAGCAGCAGCTGGACAAAGAGGGCGCACCTGGCTTTAGCTGGCAGGAGTTGAGCGTGGCAGTGCAGGAGGAGGTCACACAGCTCATGTCCAGCCTCAGCAGGGCTGCCGAGAAGGTGACAGTGCTTTACACTTTATATTAAATGGGTTAGTCAAATACCGGTTAGTGATTGGCTAAACACAGCCATGTGATTGAGGCACATTGGTCATTGGATTATTGTAATGCATATGAAAGTGTGATGATTTGACTAACCCATATAATATAACAGATGATGACTTGTTGTCGGGAACATGTACCAAACGTTCCACCCTCAGGGTTTGAAATGCTATTTCGGGAGGCTATAAGTCCCTCGACTTTGTCTTGGGACTTATAACCTCCCTCAATAGCATTTCAAACCCTTCGGGTGGAACAATTGATATGTTCCCTCCTCCGCCAGTCATCATCTATATAATGTGCCATGGTGTAAACCCCCTGTGTGCCACATTATTTTGAGACACCAACGTAGTCCTGCTTTGGGAAAACTTTCCGTTCTTATTATAAACTCTATGTAACCTTGAAAGATTTCTGTTACCCTGGACATATAATGAGCAAAGTTGTAAAGAGAAAGTGTCAAGCTTTGCTTTAATAATGTAAATTGTATGACAAATTTATTTTTGCTTTTCTTTCAAATTACCAGTATCTACATTATTTTATTAGAGGCATGACTTTTGCACACAAAACACTAGAATATACATTGTATGGTTGGGTGTTCATAATATCGGACACCTAACGTTTTTCTATCAATAGAAACGTGAAAAATCTCACAATTTGCCTGAAATTTTACTCACGTGTGGAGAAAATACTCCGGATTCACAAGCGCGCACTGAAAATGCGATCTGAGGTACGCGCTCTAGATGGCGGCTTCGAACGCGTGGGGTGTCATTTTTTCGGCACTCAGTTGCCCGGCTGATATCGACCGACCACCCCGCCCTCTATTGACAATACGTATAAAGCGTACTTAAACGCGTTTTTTCGACAAGCTGCTGTTTTTTTCTAGTCGTAATTTTTTCCCCAATAATATTTGAATATATTTTGAATCCTTCGATATTACTTTTGAAGGAGTGTTTGATGAATTTGACTTGATTTTCATTAGGAAACTTTTCATCGTAATTGAAATAAATTAGATGAGTCGGTTTGTTTTTTCACATTCATTTCTCGTTTCTGCATCAACTCGTACGGTCGTAGCGGGCGACAAAATGTTTATGTCATGTGTATGTGTAACGTGTGTGCACGATCGTACAAGCGGCGGTGACAATTTTGCGGTCAAAATCGTCAAATTTATTACGGAAGGATACTCTACATCTAACAACGAGTCAGCAAAGGTAGGCCTTGTTATATGTAGTTACACGATAAACCTTATTCGATTTTGCTAAATTTCGGTAATTTAGAGGGAATACTTAGTTGTTTTCGCCACATTTTACTCGGTAGCGTAGCCCAGTGAAGAATCGAACACCGTTGCGCGTAGTCCCATGCGTACATTTTCTTTCTGTACGCGCAATGCCATTATAATGCGCGGTCGGTCGTTATGGACCCGGTCGGTGGGTTGGACACCTACCATACTTACAATTTCATTAAGGAACACCCCTTGATAGTAAATCGTCACATAAAATGCAAGCTTCAATGTACAAACATGTGACAGGAGTGGAATCGCGAGAAACCCTTTCATTGTACTGCGGCATTTGGCGATTTATCAATTGTTTTGGGCGGGTTTGTGCGTTTGAGCAGAATATGCGAAGTTGACACGCCGTCAACTGAGTTGGGCATGTGAACATGGCACATAAAGAGTTCAAAGAATAATGAGCTTATTAGGTTATGGCCATTGTTTCAAAATACATCTATTTGTTGCTCAAAATTCTGTGTAAATTGTCAGTGCAATCTTCCAAGGCGATGGGTACCTTTATGTGTATGATGCTTAACTCGTCGAGGATGGACTGATTTTGCTATGACACGCATTTCTCATAGACACCTGCCAGAGTATTTGTCTTCAATGGAATAAAAGTCATACTGGTATCCAGGGCTCGTACGGGTCAGGGAATTTCTGGAAAGTCAGGGAATTTAAAAATGCTTTTTCCAGAAGCAAAAAGTCAGGGAAAGTCAGGGAATCCGTCTATTTCTTCTGGAAAGTCAGGGAAAATCATTTTTCAAGATATTTGTTGAAATGGTATTTGATTTCTCCTATCAACAAAGGAAAAATAGTTTGGCAAATTTGTGGTTTCTCGTATTAAGATCGTTTTCGTTTGCGTCCTTCATGTGCATATGCACGTGTACTTGTGTGTATACAGGACTATCGACTGGCAGTGGTGTAAGGTGCCGTGGTGCCTTTGTGTACACATACATGTATGTGTGACACGAGCGCTGCTGGCGATGTGATCGGCATTAATTGCGTGCATGATCGAAGCGTCAGTCATCTAATAACACGAATGTATGATTACTTTTGGATCGAGATAGTGCTTTGATTTTGATATAAAATTTGAATTAAAGCATTTTACCACAGAATATTGACAACATAATCATTTCAATGTAAATAATTTTGCATCATATGCCACTCATGTGTTCTTCAGAACCTCTCAAAAAAATCGTGTCTGCTTAGCTTACTCGACGGACGATATCGCAACCTCGTGGTTGCTTTCTATATTTCCAAAGGCGCAATTATCGCAAGTCCGCATTTAGCCTGCGCATATACCGCGCATGCGAGCTCTAGCTACATATGTAGCTAGCGCTACTTTGCTGCAGTGCGACCGGCCTATCTCATGGTTGTTTTCCGCAAGTCTGCCTTTTTGTAGGTACATGTACAGTCAACCTCGCGTATGATAAGTCGACATAATCGGGACTGAGCAAAATACGTCGACTTACGCGAATGTCGACTTGTAAATGAAAACTAATTTCCCCTGTACAGAGTAAGATTTGGATCACAATGCGGATCGCTACCCAAATCTTACTCCTTTTGCCGCCAAAACATGCCAACTGACATAATGTTTTAGTTTATGCATAAATATCGCGCGGGTTAGTAACGACAACGCACATTTCCCAATCTGTAGAGAGATTTTGAGAGAGCGGGATCGGAAACCTGAGGCCCGTTTCTAGACACTTCACGTTTTAAACTTGATTTGAAATATCAAACGCAAATTCCCCAAATTGCATTAAATTTGCGATTTAAATTCAAGTGCGTCGCTGCGAAGATATGCGTGTGATTTCGTATGATTCTGTCGAGATGATTCTGTATGATTTCGTATGATTCTGTTCAGTGCCGACTGAGTTGAAATATGTGTGATTTTCCTTCCCTAAGTCGCCATATTTGTTTTACTTAAATTTCTATTGCCATACTCTGAAAATGAATTGCTCTCGCGCTCCGATTTGCAACATTAATTACCGCTCTGTACGGCGCGGGCCCGTCTGAAATAAAAAGAAGAAGAAAAGTTTGTTCATCCGAAAACGACATCTTTCGGACTACTAACCTTCGTAAAAACAAACCTCTTTCCATTGTCGGACTAATTTAACTTTGGACTGAGATTTAAACCTGCGGCATAGCGAACTTTAACAATAATTTGTTATCATTTTTCATTGACATTTCGTGAAGCAGCATGCGTTTCGGTGGTTTGAAACGTCAGTATAAATGTTGCGATGTCTTTCCCCTGCAAGTGAAGACTAAGTTCGGTCACGGCGAAAGTTCCGTTACGAAATAAAAAATAATGCGAGTCTTTTCAACAATAACGCACTTCCGCAAATTTTTATGCGTTTAAACGCAGTTTCTAGTTTCGGACAAAAAAACGCAAGTCTTTTCTGCAACGCTCTTGCGTTTTAAATACAGCGTTGCTTGTGATTTGATGGACTTGCCATTTGATTTTTAGAGTTGCGTTTAAACGCAATTGAGTTTAATTTCCTACAATTTTCTAGTTTCGTATGATTATCAACGCAAGCTTTTTCAGCGTTCCGTGTGATTTGAGGGACTTGCATATGATTTTCAGAGTTGCGTTTAATTCATAATTTTGCTTACGAAATAAAAAATAATGCAAGTCTTTTCAACAATAACACACTTCCGTATGTAAATGTTTAGAGATTCGTTTAAACGCAGTTTCTTATAGTTTCGTACAAAATCCGCAAGTCTTCTCTGCTACGTGTGATCTGATGGACTTGCATTTGATTTTTAGAGTTGCGTTTAAACGCAATTGAGTTTTTTAAAAAAGTTCCCTACAATTTTCTAGTTTCGTATGATTATCAAACGCAAGTCTTTTCAGCGTTCCGTGTGATTTGATGGACTTGCATTTGATTTTTAGGGTTGCGTTTAAACGCAATTGAGTTTAAGTTTCCTACAATTTTCTAGTTTCGTATGATTATCGAACGCAAGTCTTTTCAGCGTTCCGTGTGATGCGATGGACTTGCATTTGGCTTTCAGAGTTGCGTTTAATTTTTTATTTTGCTTACGACATAAAAAGGTAATGCAAGTCTTTTCAACAATAACGCACTTCCGTAGATGTATAGAGATGCTTTTAAACGCAGTTTCTAGTTTCGTACGAAAACCGCAAGTCTTCTCTGCAACGCTCTTGCGTTTAAATACATCGTTGCGTGTGATTTGATGGACTTGCATTTGATTTTTAGAGTTGCGTTTAAACGCAATTGAGTTTCAGGTTCGTACAATTTAGTTTCATATCATTATCAAACGCAAGTCTTTTCAGCAACGCACTTGCGTTTAAATGCAAAAGTTGCGTGTGATTTGATACACCTACTTTTCTTCGTTCATTTACATTTTACACAGTCATTTCACAAAATTAATGAATATTTTCATTTGTTCAGAATGGTCTCATAATGAAGATAAGCGCAGAAAGGATCCCGAAATCGGCCCTTCCGTGAACTTTTTAAGAACGCATGCACAAAATGTGAAGAGATAATCGGGAGAAAAAAAAACACCATGAAATCATCGCAGTCCCGCTGACATATTTGAGGTACTAGAAATCGGCCAAAAAGGATCATGAATTCGGCCACGTCGTACACCTTTCAAGAACGCATGTACGAAATGCGAAGAGATTATAGAGGAGAAAAAAAAGGACACATTTGGTGCGTTCATCACAAAAGATTACAGCCGAATAACAATTCATGAAATCAACGCAATCCCGTTGAAATTTGAGGAAACAATAGGCGCAAAAAGGATCTTGAATTCAGTTATCAAAAACGCATGCACAAATGCGACGAGATTATCGGGAGAAAAATAAATAAAGAACACATTTTTACCCTTCTGGTGCGTGCATGACAAAAGATTTCAACCGAATTGATTCATGAAATCGCCACAATCCCGCTGATATTTCAGGTAGAAATGGGCGCAAAAAAGGATCGTGAATTCGGCCGTGCCGTATACCTTTTAAGAACGCATGTACGAAATGCGAAGAGATTATCGGGAGAAAAATAAAGGACACATTTTCAACCCCTTTTGGCGCTTGCATCATAAAGATTACAGCCGAATAGTAATTCATGAAATTATCGCAATCCCGCTGAAATTTGAGGAAACATATTGGGCGCAAAAAGAATCTCGAATTCGGCCCTACATGCAGTGTATAATTTTTAAAACGCGTGCACAAATGCGAAGAGATTATCGGGAGAAAAATAAAGACCGCATTTTCATCCCTTCTGGTGCGTGTATCACAAAAGATTACAGCCGAAACAATTAATGAAATAATCGCAATCCCTTTGATATTTGATGTAGAAATAGGCGCTAAAAGGATCGTGAATTCGGCCGTGTCGTATAGGCCTGTACGAAATGCGAAGAGATTATTGGGAGAAAAATACAGGACACATTTTCAACCCCTTTTGGCGCGTGCATCATAAAGATTACAGCCGAATAATAATTCATAAAATTATTGCAATCCCGTTGAAGATTAAGGAAACATTAGGCGCACAAGGAATTTTTTGATTTTTGGCCGTGTCGTATATCTTGTAAGAACGCATTTACGAAATGCGAAGAGTTTATCGTGAAAAAATAAAGGACACTATTATTTTCAACCCCTTTTGGCGCTTGCATCATAAAAGATGACAGCCGAAGTAATTCATGAAATCATCGCAATCCCGCTGATATTTGAGGTAGAAATAGGCGCAAAAAGGATCGTGAATTCGGCCGTGTCGTATACTTTTTAAGAACGCATATATACGGAATGCGAAGAGATTATCGGGAGAAAAATAAAGAACGCATTTTCAACCATTCTAGCTGGTGCGTGCATCACAAAAGATTCATCCGAAGTAATTCATGAAATCGCCACAATCCCGCTGATATTTGAGGTAGAAATAGACGCAAAAAGTATCATGAATTCGGCCATGTCGTACATCTTTTAAGAACGCATTTACGAAATTCGAAGAGTTATCGGGAAAAATAAAGGACACATTTTCAACCCCATTTGGCGCGTGCATTATAAAAGATTACAGCCGAAGTAATTCATGAAATCGTCACAATCCCGCTGATATTTGAGGTAGAAATAGGCGCAAAGAGGATTGCGAATTCGGCCCTGCATGCCGTGTACCTTTCAAGAACGCATGCACAAATGCGAAGGGATTATCGGGAGAAAAATAAAGAACCCCTTGTGGCGCGTGCATCAGAAAATATCACAGCTAAAATAATTCATAAAATCATCGCAATCCAACTGAGCACCAAGAGTGTGAATTACGCAGCAAGTTAAGAAACGCATACGTGCGCTGATGTTTAGAAAAAGTGACAAACGCATTTGATACGATCTGATTTTACACTATAATTCACAAACAAACATTCATTTTTTTTTCTTATTCTTTTTCAATTTCTTGTGCAATAAACAATGCAAGTTTACAGAATACTAATCTGTAAAATGTACTTTTTTTTTGGGGGGGGGGGAATAATAGTAGTCCATTAAAAACAAAATAAGTTCGCAAGTCATTTAATGTTTTTTTTTGGTTGTTGTTTTTGACCAGTAAATTTTCTGCTCGGACCAGTAAAAAATTGTAAAACGGGGCATATACTGGTTCGACAGAGACAGGTTCGACCGGCAGAAAAATGGGTTAGTGTACAGCCCTGTATACACACTTATTTTGCTTCCTAGTATTATGATAATGTATTTTTACACACTTTAGAATAACATGTGTACATCGTGTAAAATGGTCATGGAAATTTACATTTTCTGCTCTGGAAAGTCATGGAAAGTCAGGGAATTTTGAAAATGTGAAAGTGTATGAACCCTGGGTATCCTATGTGTTCAGTAACAGCTACCTACATATAGCAGTTGTTCAAAATGCATCTAGTACTTAATTGCTTAAAGTTATTGCATAATTTGTCAGCACAATCTACTAGGTCATTTGTACATAATGATAGGTCAGTATACTGGTATATCTTATTTATTCTACATCCATTTGAAGCAAGGCTGCATTCATCTGTAAGAAGGATGCATTCATCTGTAACAAGAGTACATTCACCCATTATAAGGAGATGTTTATCTTTAACAAGGATACATCCATATGAAGCATGGAGGCATTTACCTGTAACAAGGGGGCTCTCATCTGTAACAAGAATGCCATTTCACTGCTCTTCCCAACTCAGTGATGGACTGATTCAACTGCAATGGCAAGTTGGCTGTACATTCCTGATGCAGTTGAGCCATGTCAGCGGTAGAATATTCAGGTCGAGAGTGATGGCAAAGGGGTATGAAATTAGCACTGTGAATTTGTGTTTATTTCAGGTGACTGCCCTCGAGAGTGAGCTGAGAGCCAAAAAGGAGCAGCTCTTCAAGGTGGAGGAGCACCACAGGGCAGCCCTCGAGAAACTGGCCCAGACTGGCCAACAGAGGGAGGCAGACTGGGGTCGCCAGAAGACGGAGATTGAGCATCGCTTCCATAAGAAGATGGAGGACCTCCATGTAAAATCCAAGGTGAAATTTGTGTATTGTGGCTTCTAAGGGAAAATAAGAACTGAATGTGTTGTCTGCATGAAAATTTAGTGTGGGAAGATAAATATGAATGTTTCTTTCTCATGTTTTTACTATTTCCTGTTTGGTAGCATCCCCCCCCCTAAAAAATAAAAAAATAAAAAATAATTATATATATATATATATATATATATATATATATATATATATATATACACTTTATCATCAGCAGAAATACATTAGGATACATCCACTTTATTTAGTCAGATCAGCATCACTCCTGAAATAGCCATATTTGTTAGTTATTGAAGGGGAAGGACAGTACTTGTCTTAAAGACAATAGCTCTTCATAATAGCAAAGTCCAGAGATCTCAATTGGATTCAGAATGTTTATGAAGTAGGCCTGTTTGAAACTTCAGATTGCCAACGTAAATTTAAAGCTTGGTCTTTTTTTTCTCTCCTCTGCGTTTTGTGTGACAAGAAATCAAAACTCCTGGCAGAAGAGGCTATGAGCAAAGCCAGAAACGACGGCACCGCCAGGCAAGAGCTGGAGACTCAGGTCAATCAGCTCACGGCCACCCTAGTGGATGTCCGGTCCGAGAACACATCCCTACTCACTGCCTGCGCCCTGCTCAGCGGTGCGCTGCTCCCCGCTTACGCGCGCATCGGCCGTCTGGCCGCTCAGAGGCATGTCCTGGAGCAGCGGATTCACAGCATGGATAGCTTCAAGCGTCAAGCGAGGGAGCTAGTGCAGACCTTGTCAATGGAGAACGGCAGCACCGGAGCCCCGAGGGGTAGCGGGCGGGCCAGGCGGGGTCTGCTCCTACGGTTCCGGGTGGCTGCTATAGCTGTCATTGCAGCCCACAGGTTAGCAGATATTGACTAACAGAGGTCTGGATAATGTTTCACAAAAACTACCATAGTACCTGGTAATCATTATGGAAGGATGTCCATCACCTCATAACTCTCAAATTGGATATTTGTTAACAATGTTATGAAAATCATATTTTTGGTCACTAATGGAGCAACCACAACCTCTTTCCCCCTAAATGTCATCACTGCCAAGTTAATACAGCACAACAATAGATTGATGTGAAAAATATTAGTTTTTATTTTGGTTTCCTGTCATAAAATGATATTTAGAGACGTCTGTGTGCAGGTCATTGGAAGACTTGTGGGGTGATGACAATGTTATTTTGTCTAATTTGCATGATGTTGTCATAGCCTTGCTAATGTTTTGTGAAATCATAAGAGTTTAAAATACCATAATGTCCATATTGTTTTCAACTTTTATAGAATTTTGACTCTTCTGTTTGTTTGATTTTGCAATCTTAGTTATCTAACAAGAACATGGAGTGGACTTAAATACTAAATTGGGTGGAAAAAAAATCATTGTTGTCATACCTTCAGATTGTAAAGTAAGCAATGCTACATTCCTTGAAGATCAAGTTCAACTAACTGGAATCTATGCTGTCTGCTGATTATGAATGGATAAACGTTTGCTAGTGGTATTTATCAAGATGTGCTCTTGTCATTCACAGATTACTTTACTTTGCTGCGCAGACAGATCTTCTGTTTACTGCTAGTGAGAGCACTAATGGGACATTTGCCGTGCCGATTTGTCTCGGGAATGCACACATGCCGCACAGAAGTTTCTCAGGTGAGAAGCCAAGTGCAGTTGTTACTGAAAAAGTGGCTATTTTCGCGCAACAAATTTTTCGCGCTCGATGGGGTAAGAAGAGTTTCATGTGTTTTTAATTCCGTGGAATCAAGACATCAAATACTGGTACATGTGGCAAGCAAATATATTTGTGTGCTTTTATTTTCGTGCTAGTTTCGGTTTGCGGGAAATGCACGAAAATTTCAACACCGCGAAAATTTCCACTTTTACAATACTACCCAATTATTGAATATTGATACTTTTTTCTGAAGATTGCAGTGTTAAATGGTAATATGCCATACATGTCTGATTGTTTTTCACTTGTCAATGACTTTTTTTTTTTCAGGACTTCAGATGTCTGCTTTGATAGTGCTTGTCAAGACTATTCACTAATTTGATGAGATCCTCAGCAGAAATTTGTCATGGCTAATGAATTGAACACACTATAACTCTGCATAGGAGGATGACATAATCAATATAAGCTTCAATGAAATAAGTGTACTGTGATGGGATATGCCTCTTGGTTGCTAGTGGGAAGTGTAATATCCTAGCAAGCCCCATAGTTTTTGTATCGACACCCAAGTCCTTTGCTGCTATTGACATGCCTTGCCACGTGGTCATCACACAGGAATGAACAGTATAGCCAGCACACGGTCACTCCTTGAGGCTCAAACAGCCAGTTGGCTGACCAGTCCAGACCTCCAGACAAGGATCCTGGCCTCAATGGCTGACCTACAGCAGGTCCTAGGACAGACAGGTGAGTTCCAGGACACCCCAGTAATCTGCACTTTGAATTGTAAGCGTATTGACTTTTTTTCAAGAGTTTTTCATCCTTTCATTTGGTGTCATTTTTTTTCTTTGTGTTATGTAAAGAGAGGTAGGGGCTTAGCATGCACACTAAAGAGGTTTGTTTCTCACTCTTTTTTGTTTTTCTTTTTGCATTCCAGTGTTAAGGCAAATAATATTTTACACTGTCTCGCACCATATCTACACTCAGCATCAGTTCACACGTTTTTATTCTTCCAATGTTATTTAATATTGCGTTGAAATTTTCAAGTAGGACCTCATATTAGACAATTTTGCCATAAACAACTGAATTGCCTACTATGTTGCCTGTGCCTAATTTAGAAGTGATTAATATCAGGCCTGTCATTATCTGTGCCTTTTTTTTTTTTTTTTTTTTTTTTTTTTTTGGTGTGTGTGTGTGGACAGATGGTTGTATTTTCTTACAATCACAACATGTCTTTTTCCTCCTTTTGAAAGATGCATTACAACTTTTCTTCTCTTCTAACTTCTCAAAGGTCCTAGTGGTGGCCCCAGTTCCTATGTCCTCCGGCAGTCGGTCGCATCCGCCTTTGAGAATCTCCTCTCGCGCCTGGCCCCCTGCTTCGTACCCACCTCATCTCTCGCCCCCTCAGCACCCCCCAGTTACCCTCCATACCGCCGGGCTGTCTACATGGAGAGAGGGCCCCTGGTCCGTTGCCTGGGCCACGGGCTAAATAGGCTTCTTGCTCACACGTCCGTCACGGGGGTCAAGAACCAGTACCTGTCCACAGAGGTAAGATCACAGTGTTATATATCTCATCTCTACTAAGAGATACAGGGACTCCAACTTTGAGCATCTCATAAATGGGAAATTTGCATGATTGAATGTATGATGGCAATTGATGGTACAATGCACAATGTACATGCATGTCTCCAGTATTATTAGTTTTTGTTTATTATCATTATGCTTGCAGGAAACAATGGCCACTCTGCAGAACCAGATGGTAGACTTCATGGCCAGACTTCACGAGGCGGAGGTGGAGAGGAGGGCACTGAGGAAGGAAGCGGGCAAGCTGCGACAAGAGGCTGGGCACCTGAGACTATCGTCGGGCATTGTCTCTGACCTTCAGCAGGAAATTGCCACCCTCCAAGGAAAGGTAATGGAGTAGAAAACAACAACAACAACATATAATGTGCCTGATATAATAATAACAATAGGCTGGCATTATGCACAAGGGAGACAAGATTGTCCCACAATCTTTGATTTAGTGCAATTTCTTTACACACCCTAATTTCAGCCCATGTTACACATTTGTATGTGGTCAATGCATGTACTCTGTGTTGTTAAAATGATGGATTCTTGTTTCCCATAGTGATATCTTGTCGCATGTTGCCTAATCTTCTCCTTTGCCCCCCCCCCCCCCCCCCCCACCTGCATCTATAAAACATTTATGGAAGAACAATGCCATGCTATTTCTAAAGTAGTTTCTACAGGTCATGATACACACAGACATACAGCCTGTTCCTGTCCAATGAGGATGTGAAATTCCACCCAGTGATGCATCGCATTGCAATGTACTTCTTCTAGAGGGCAAGCTTGCGTGGAAGGGATTTATGAATTTCTGTCCTGTTCTCAATGGATGTATATTGTGATGGAATTTTGAATAGAATGAGGCACATTCATGAAAGCTCAAGATATTTGCAGTCCTGCTAGTGATGAAATAGCATAACTCTCCCACTGGGGTAAAGCCAACCTCACAAAGTGGTCATCAAGGAAGTAAAGTGTTGCAGCCAATCAAAGAGAGATACTTGAGCAGCCAATAGCTACACACTTGGATATTGCCTCTCTCCACATCTAAAGGACTAAATGTGCCTCATGAATGTGCCATGAATGTGCCTAAATGTGGCTAAATGTGCCTCATGAATGTGCTGTAAAATTAAACGGACATTTTAGATCGTACGTAATGTGGGGAAGTTGATATGTTATTACACTGCTACTGTGGATATGCTGATAAAAACCTTTTACCAGATTTATGGGATGAATGAGTCCCAATTAATTCATCCACCCTCTTTGGGACTACTACTCATCCAAGAAGGAATTTAGTTCACAATGAACCTGCTAATCAAGAAGAGTTAGAACCTAACACCATGTCAACATTCTGAGCATGCTCATCCGGTGACCTACCACCAGTACCTCTCCTATGAAATTGTGAAATGTGTGATGACTTCCACAAATCTTCTCCTTTTTTTTTTTTCATTGGTCCATCTCCTCGAGTTCAGGTGCAGGACACCGTAGGGAAGGAGAAGTTTGACAGCATCTGCCAGGAGCTCCAGCAGGCATTGCAGAGGGAGCAGGAGGCCCAGAGACTCCTGGAGGAACAGAGCCGACGGCTGGAGGATCTGGGACTCCAGCTCAATGTCAAGACGACGGAGGAGCTGGAGAAGGACCACAACATCACTGAGGCCATCAAGGTATGGGAGGAGGGTGGAAGGAGGATTTAGGGGATGAAGAGGGAGAGGGGTGGATGAAGAAGGAGATGGAGACATGAGATGCTAAAGATGCAGCCAAAGGGTGCGCTTTAAAGACACAATGATGTGCATGAATTTTTACCAAACAGTATCACATTGATTAACATAAGAGAGGGAGAAAGTAATTGATGCTTCAATAGAGTGATTATTGTGGCTGCACACCCTCAGTGAGTGCTGAGGGTACATCATACACAAAACGTGATTACCATGATGCATCTGTAAGGTATCAGACTGTCCATGCATTCTGACTTGGAAAGAAAGATTCCTTAACTTTAGCTGTTCTCAGACCATATATGGGTTCAGGATTCCTCTTTTTTTCCCCTTGACGGTAATGTAATGCTAAAAAAATGGTATTCAGGATTTTCATCAATTTTTTTTTTTTTTTTAAGTTTTACTCAAGTAAGATGGCAACTTAAATCAAATGTGTTGTATGCTTTTGATGCTTGACTGTAGTGATAGAAGTGCCATACAATTTACTATGGGGTTATGAGATCCTTCCTTGTATGGGGTCTGTATAGCACTGTCCAGTTACAGACTAGAATGCCTATTGTGTCTGCTGTTAGGGCCTGTCTGAAGCCAAGATGGAGCTGAGAAGGAAGGAGCAGTCGGTCAGACAGCTGAGCCGCCAGCTCTCACAGCTGGAGAGTGAGAGGAGGTCGCTGCAGGAAGGCATGCACGCTGCGGAGAGCGCCCTCAAGTCTTCCACGAGGTGTGTCTCACTGTCCACTCCCTATTCATCTGTGGCTTCAGTTTATTTGACATAGTTTCTGCATTACAGTGGACTCCCATTTTAAAGGACTCCTTGGGACTGGCAGTTTTCTTTTGTTATATCAAAATTTCGTTCTAACCAAACAAATCAGGAATATAAAGATATGTAGATGGTTACGTTGGGGTCTGAATTTTTACTTCTTTGTAACAGGAATTTTGTTCTAACTATGTCATTATAAAGGGAGTGCACTATATCAGTACTATCAAAAAGCTATCATACACAGGTGTTGCATTTTACTTTGATAAGTTCTGCGGCATGCCAAGAGCTTTCCAATTCTTGTACTCTTTCTGTTGTCTGTGCCTACTAGCAATGATTGGCTACGATGGACTGAAGTGTGCAGATATCAAACTTTCCTTTCTATTTACTGAATGCCATCCTTAAAAAGCTCAGACAAACCTTCGCGAGAATGACTTGGACAGATATTGAAATATTTGATACCACATTTTGTGTCTGCAATATATTTGATCCACTGTAATATTTCTCTTTGATTACCATCAAATATTACACTTACATTGTGAAATATTCCGTAAACCTGAGAAGTATTACAACTGTGGAGTTTTGCTTCTAAATGAAAGGAGATAAACAAGCACCTTGGTCAAAACTGAGTACATTTTGTTTGGCAAATTTTTTGCATTGTCAATACTATCAAAGAGCAATTATACACAAGTATTGTTTTTTACCTTTGTCAGTTCTGCTGTATGCCACAGGCTTTCTACATGTAAATTACTCATGAAAGCCAGGGTTTAAAGGTTAATCTTACTTGAAAGTCTGAAATGTATCCATGTTTGTTGTTGTTGTTTTTTTGTCAAACAGAGATCGTGAGAGCTTACTGGGCCACCTGAGGGCGGTACAATCTACCATCGCCAATGCCAAGCACCAGATCATTGCTAGGGCGGACAGCCAGACCATAGATGCTGCCCTCTCAAAGGTAAATGACTGCACGTTTCTAGCAATCATTCTAACTCATAAACTGATAATTTACAGCACCGTACATGCACCTAGTCAAATGGTGCCTCACAGCAAAGGCTTTGTTTATACTATTCATGCACTTTAAACTTGAAAAAAAAAATCATGTTATCATCACCCTTACAACTTCTAGATATAAACTTGGGAAGAAAGTTTTACTAAGTGATGAATTGTTTACTACTGGTCCCATTTCAAATATGTCTGTGTCAAAAGCCCTCCCTAACCACAATGTATGAGCACAATACAAATAAGAAGTGTTAGATTTCAAATTAACTAATCTGTGTTGAAGTTTCAAACTTCTCAAAGGTGGTCATCCAGTTGTTACACTCTGTTTAATTGGGATCTACAGCTGCCAGTCCACAAGTGATCAATTTTTGATGTGTTATACAGGTAGAAGCACCGCTCCTGGCGTCATCTGTCTCGACCCCAGACATGGTTGCATTACACGTGAGTTGACCAACTGGCTCAAGAAAGAGAAGGTCAAAGTTCATTCAGAGCTCTATTTAATCAGACGTTTTTATTAATTACAGGGATAGCATTATATTGTGAAGAAAGTTTCACAAGCAAATTTGTGTTTGATGCGACTTCCTCAGCAGCTCTGAAACAAGGGACATTTGAAGTAAAAGTATATAGATAAACGAGTATGTTCAGTTATTAGGCAAATAACTATAAAAGCAGCATTTGAAAGCTATTCTTGTATTGTCATTTATTTCTTGTGGCCCAAGATTACGTGACAAAAATGATTTCCTGATATGCTGGGCAAAGAATTAGCTCAAGTGCATGATTGAATGTATCCTACAAATGCATTTCTAATTTTCCTTTCATTCATGCAAAGGTTCACATCCATTGAATCAGTCAGGATGTTAGAATTGCTGTCCGAAGATTTCTGTCTGAAGATTTTGTCAACTCAAGCATATAGATATTTTTGGGAAAAAAAAAGTGAACTCTCATTTCTCTAATATGAACTTAAATCATCAGCGCTTTAGCAATGATTTTTAGAATGCATCATATGTTTGGAATATGAATTCTTGTCAATGGGTTTGCTTCAATGTCCCCTACCCAAGAACCTGGTGAGCACCTTTGTTGAGTCTCAGAAGTCAGTTGTCTCCAGACTTGCTGGCCTGGAGCGAGAGATAGAGTCCCACAAGCAGCACATCGCCAGACTGAAGGAAGAACTCAGCGATGCTTGCAACAGGCAGATGGCAGAAGGAGAGGTGGGTTCTCCTCCCTGATATAAAGTAGTAGAAGTTTTTTTCTTTTGGTGAAGACAGAGTTCAGATTTGAGTAGTTTCTCATCCGCTTGCTTTCTTGCATTTACACATGTATGTTTTGTAGCTGGCATCAAGGAACAATCGTATCTTTTTGTCATCTTGTAATTTTGTTGATTCTCTCTTTGCAAAAGATTATTGAATAAAAAGTACAAATAACCACCTGGTATCAACCCTAACTAGGCCGGGCTATTCAGGTACGAGTAGATGATAGAGCTGGGGGGGGGGGGGGGGGGGGGGGGGGGAGGAGCTCCCAGGCCCCCCCCCCCCCCTCCAGATCTTAGCTATCGACCGCGCGATCGCGACGAAAATTGGCACACACATTGCCTGTGACATAATCCAGAATACTTTAAAGTTTAGCTTTCAAAAAATTATCCTTCATGCTCAATTATGCTAATTTATGCATAATGATGCATAAAATCAGACCATTTGCTCTAAATCACTAAACAAAGCTCAAAACAGGCACATTTTTGTGTAGCTATTCTTTCTTGTATCCTCAGCAAAATGTAAATTTTAATCTATAAAACCCCCAAATAATCATACTTTTATGAAATTTGTTTGTAAGCACAGTTTGCATTAAAATTGTACATGAATTCACATTTTGGAGCAATTTTTGGTCTGACATGCACGTTCATATTTATGCGTAACTTTGAACCCGCATGCCCGGGTGTCGCAAATTGGTGTCAAAAGATGCGGGAGATTCAAAACAAAAAAGTCAGGAAACATCGCGGTGATAGCTTTATGCAACGGTGATACACGATAATCAAACAGTCTGCATGTATATATATATTTTTTTATCCCTTGTAGGTGACGCCAGCGATGAATGGTTACGGTAGATCCCTTCCTCCATACGGTGACAGAGACCGGTCAATAGGAAGATTCAAACCTCTCTTTGAAACTGAGCAGAGCTACAAGGATGTCTTTGTCCCCCTCAGGTGAAAATCCTCATCACCCTCTATTTGTTTGTTTGTTTGTTGTTTTTTTTTATTTCTGTATCTCTCTTCTTTGCATTTACCTTCAGATTAATGAATGTAGTACTGACCTTGTTGAGAAAGACTGTGATTTTACGAGGAATACCATTATGAAGAAGTATGTGATAGTCCTGAGAGTTTGGTAGATCTTTCCACTTTGTCTGCCTGGATGTCTTTTTAATGGAGTTTACAGCTTGAACTGCAGCTCCTGAAGTATTTATGAGGCCCTTCCATTGTTCTATGCAGTCTAATGACACTTGATACTGATGAAATGGGTTTCTTGTCATTAATTGAGGTATATCCCTGACCAATGCTGAGAGTCTTCATGGTGTACATAGTTGTGTGAGAACTGAAGAATTGTATACCTCAAGGTTCCCACAGTCATGGAAAATCCTGGAAAAATTTGTGGTCATGGAAAGTCGGGAAAAGTCAGGGAATTTGGAAAATTTGTGAAAAGTCATGATGGAAAAGTCATGGAATTGCATTTACCTCTAGCTTTCTAGTTTGTTGTGTCTCGCAACTCTCATACTCTGTGATCATACTCTGCTATTATAATTGGTGTTCATGATTTCCATTTTTCCCAGTTTTGTGACATCCCAAATTCTACATAACTCCCGGGACATATACTAATGATAATAGATGTACATGTCATGAGTAAGATAGTGGGTGGAATGGATGGCTGTGAGGGGAGGTGGAGGCCATCATAACGTGTCTGATTTTGGAAACCGTGCCAGAAAGGAAGTCATGGAAAGCAGCAATTTAGTCATGGAAAAGTCATGGAAAAGTCATGGAATTCTGTTTTCAAATTTCTGTGGGAACCCTGCACCTACACAATGTGGGAAATGATGGTCCAGCATTTCTCTGTGTGATGGCAATCTCAGTAACATTTACAGTGCACTCCTGTTATAACGAACACAGTGCACTCCTGTTATAATGAACACAGTTATAATGAAATTCCAGTTACAACGAAGTATTTCAGGCTGCAAGATTATCTACCCTATGTATTTTTATTGTTTATTTGTTCAGTTATAATAAAATTTCGATATAACGAAAGAAAACCGCCGGTCCCGAGGACTTCGTTATAATGGGAGTCCACTGTACCTTTTTTGAGCATGTTGTTTTATTTTGTTTTACCCTTCCAATCTCAGAGAGGTCAGTGACCACAGCATGCAGATGATGTCCACTCCAGCCATGGCCAGACAAGACTTCCTGGCCGGAGCAGGGTGAGTGATGCAGGGATCCATGGTCATATGTCAACTGGCATTCTATGTCCAAACAAAGGCTGTGAATGTAATGTCCAAAGTGTGCGACTGCTAGCCTTTGTCAAGGCTTAATTAAGATTTTTAGTTGTCTTGTAATTGTGGTATGATTGCTGTGGTGCTGCTATTTTGTGAGTTACAAATATATTCATAGATAAGTTATTCTTTCTTCACAATCCATTGTGGAAGGAAGTCTTACAACATTAATTATAAAGTAACATCTAAAATAGGGATGAAGACACAAATGCTTGCATTTCACAAAAATGGCAACTATTTGCAATAAAAGAAAACACATAAAACAATGTTACATTTCAGTATGAAAACAAATTTGCTGCTTTTCAGAAATATATGCCTGTACCTTTGGTGGTTACATACATGTATTAATTACTATGCAAATTGATCTGGAAGATGAAGTACAAAACTGGGCAGAAATACATCTTTATGCATTGGTTGTCATGCAAAACTTTGTCAAGTATTTTATGTATCCATATTTTATTCCAGTCGACTAGAAACAACCTGTTGTGATATTTTGCAATGAGGTAGTGCCTCTTTACGAACATGATTAATTTCTTCTTTTGTTTTTTCACAGGATGGCAACACCTGCTGGATTTAGTTCTCTCCAAACCTCACCAATCAAGCAGCCCAAAGGTACCTCATGATCAACTAAGGTGCCTCACAAACACTGAGATGGGAGCATTTTCTTTGTCGCCAACTTCCTGAACGTCCAGTGTCTGTAACAGTCTGTCGGAGACAAGTGTGAAGGAGAGCCTAAACTGGAGCTCACAACTTGAGGTTTGATTTATCGTGTCACTGGAATGACATTGACAAAAAGAGTGTTAGGTGAGATCCCAGCCGGCATGTGCAGTAAATCTTTACGGTATTAGATTCAGCTCAGAAAGGTGACTACTAGTATGTTAGAGCTGATGTGTGCAAGGCATCCTCAGAAAACTCTTTTTATAAGAAGTATGAGGAACAGATTTTAAAGAGGGCATTTTAAACTTTTAGCTCAAAGGAGACAAATCTTATAAGATTCATAACTTTTTAAGTGAGTTGTCTTTTTTTTTTTTTTTTTTTTACAAATTTCACTATTATGTGTACTACTAATATTTCTGCATTCATTGAATCTACATATTAAGGGTAAATTCCCATCGAATAATGTCACTACGATAGTGTAGTGATTTACGAGTGCTGCTCTTGTTAAAAAAAAAAAGTGATAAGCAAAACAAAAACAGATTAGCTTCCATATGGGGTGCCACAGTAACAGTAGTTTTTTTGTTAAAAAAAATAATAAGCAAAGTTTGTGTGTGTGACTGCGCTGCTTGCTGCAAAATCAGAATGCAATCCTGTTTGGTTGTTGTGCTCTTTGTTATTGCTGCCATCATTGCTCGTGTATAAAAGGGTCCTACAATGTCTTGAGTCTATGTGTTTCCATTATTTTTATAGAATACTGTGCTTTTGTTTGTTTGCTTTTGTGTTATCTTTACACGCATGTGCTAGGCATGACTTCCAAAAGATATGTCTCCTGCTCTTCTGTGTGTGCATTTGGCAAGGGCCCCCATGCTTTTCACAACCAAATGCAAGTTCATTTTACTTGCCCATCAGTGGATTCAGTTGCCCCCACGGCAAGTGGTCCTGTGGGTGTGCAAGCACCCAGACATGAGACAAATGCCCTTTCAGGCTCTTCTTCTCACTATTTAAACAAAAAGGGGAAAAAAAGAAAAATAAGGATCTTGAAATAACTTGAGTCTCTGGTGCCCTGCTTGCTAATGTACACGTATCTGGAAATGTATTTGGATAAAAATGTTTACTGCACAGAGGGATTTTATGGTCAATTTCTGGCACAATGAATTTCTTTAAAAGAGCAGATTTTTCAGTCTAGGATCAACAAAATAAAGACTTCATGCAGGATGTGAGACCACATGGATGATGCAAGTGTACGCAGGAAGTTTTGTGTGTCCATTCTGGATCCACTGCAACATCAGATGCTGTCTTCTTTATAGAGTATTACAGTGGGATATCGTCTTCCGTGTAGTCCATGTTTTGTTGTTGTTTTTTTTTAACGTTATACACCAGAAGTGTAATGATTACAGGCAAATAAAGCAGAAGGGTCTTCCTTTTTGAAGTGAAAAAAAAAGAAGTTAACCAAAAGCTGGTTTAGAGGTACATACTCAGTAGAGAAACACTTTGCACTCAAACACACACACACACACATCTGACTGTAAACAACAAAATACAATGTACAGGATGTATTAATAATTTCTCAGTTTGCACTAAATAGATATTTTCATAAAAATTAAATTCTTTTATTTACATATTTCACTGCCAGAGGATACAATGTGTACAGCTACAAGCATGTATAATTGCATTCTCATATTTACAAATTACAGAGTCTGAAAGAGCATATCATGAATGCATGACAAATAATATCATTATATTGAACAGACTGTGATTAAAACCATTCATCCACTGGCCCTCTGCACTGAGTAAAAAGTAGAATTGGAGGCTGAGAGGGTAAAGAATTTGTATCATGAATTGGCGGAATGGTGGTTTTGTGTTTTATCCTTTATACACATATGCTGCATGTTTAAATAATTGAAATATGGGAGCTCACCGTTTATCTTCACCTACTTTTGGTAACATTTGGCCTTTCATGTCGCGTCTTACTCCTATGGTCTGTGCAAATTCAGCAATCTTGAAGAGAGTATCCTAAAACTCCAAGTATGAAATGCAAGGAGAGCTAACACTCCAGATTAAGTTGATCAATTAAGTGGGTTACTCAGAATGTGTTGCTTACATTTGCAAGAAACTCATATTTCCTGTTAATGCATTCCATGAAATATTGTGAGTCCATGTTCTTAGTCTAGGTACTGGTTACCTGTTGTTGATACATCCTGTCAAAGTAGAGCTTCAATTTTTCACAGAGGTTGAATCTTCCAATGCATTCATTTTCCTAATTTGTTTACTTTGATATGATGTACAGACTTCCTTTATAAATAACAGCCCCATTCCAAGATGTAAATATTTTTCCCTTGAGAGAGGCTATATTTGTACATTATATTTATGCTTTATGAGTTTGTACATAATATTGAAATTGTAAATAGGTCTTATTTGTAATATGAATTCCTTCATTCCTGAAATTTCCCACCCTGGAATAAACCTAAGAAAACCCTGAATTGTTGAGCTTGAATGTGAGTTATGTGAGTTGTTACCACAGAGAAGTGTTACAAATGAGATTGACAATCGTTAAGTGCTGATATTTTGTACCTGTTCACAAGTCTATTTGTGTGTATGTGTGCGCCTTAGTGTGTCTATTTCTGTCTACTACACTCACAAATCTTTGCTGTGTCATTTGCCATTTGATTTGTTCTCTGGAGTTTACTGGGCGATCTGTTATACCATAAAGCTGCTTTTTTTTTTTTTCCAAGGATTTAATTTTCGAGAATCACTGTTGGGCCGCGAATTTAACAACACATGAAACTATCGCCACCTGATCTTAATCTTTGTGCACTCAGTTGTATACTGAGTACATGAACACTAAAGTAACAGTGAACGGACACACACTAGTACACTTTCTATAGCCTCAATGTCAAATCATGAAAACATCTCCCAAAAACATCTGTGACCTAATTTGCAAAAATATCTGTAAGCAGAAGCAACAGAGAACTATTGTAAGGACTAACTAGATGGTAAATCTAGGATGGATTGCTGAAAACATATCCTCATCAGGTCTAACAATGTTACGCCCTTTTGCCAGACAACGGAGCTTACAGTGACAGTCTTGAGTTACCGTTAAAGCAGAAAAAGCAACAAGTTGGGATGGAATTTTTTGTTACATCACATATTTCTATCATGACTACCACCCTTCAAGATCTGCTACACAACATATGATATCAACAATTGGCGAATCACTGAGAGAGAGCCAACAGGGGCCAGAAGACGGATGGAGCAGCCTGTATTATCTGGACTCTCTTACTCTGATTAAGGCTTCGTCCTTCTCTCTCAGCTTCTTCAAGAAAAGCTCCCCCAGCTCCTTTCTAGGAAGTTTCTGTTCAACAAGACAAAAGAAAAGAGAAAATACATTGTATATTAATATACTGTACGAGCTGAAATTTTCGCTTCGCGAATTTCGCGAATCGCCTTTGAACCGCGAAAATAACAACACGCGAAAATAACAACGCGCAAATACTTGCGTTCAGTTAGACCGTCGCACCGCGAAATTAACAACACGCGCAAATGTCCCCCAAGTAGCAATTCGCGAAAATATCTGTATGTGAAAATTTCAGCTCGTACAGTATTATATATGTATATAAACAGTGGAACCTCATTTTAGTGAGATCAGATATTATAAAGCCCTCTTAAACAAGGTGATTTTGCATATCCGAACCCGTAATATCTCTTTGTTTTTGCACCCTAATATAGTGAGAAAGCTGATACAGTTGTATAACAAGGTAATTGTCATAATTTTGGTCCTTGGTATAACGATGGTCTCCCCTAAATATTTTATTTACAGTATTTACATATGTTAGACAACAACCCATAAACACTGATGGTTTGGTCTAATATGGTGCTAAACATGGAACTGCTGCATCAACAAAGTCTGTGGAATACACTTTGACCTTTAAACAGAATCAAGCCAAAATTAGGTTGGATGGCAGTTTGTCATCCATACACAGAAACAGAATAGTTTTACTACAGTAACCTATTCACAGCCACTATGTCAAAGTTACTTGCCATACACTGCTGACTTCCATGGATGTTGAGGCGGCTAAAAAACTGCCTTTTGCATTGCTACCTTGCCTATTTTGGCATCAAAGAGAGGGCCATATGTACCAACTGGCACTTCTCACCTTTTGGTCCAGTGCCGTCTCTATACGTTTCTTCCATTCTTCTGCTGCAGTCCTGTACAGCTCTAGTTCTTTTGTCTGAAAAAAAAAAAAAAAAAGTGCACAGAATAGGGAGCAGAATTTGACAAGGCAAGCAACATGATTTAAGCGAAGGAACTCTGCTCAATATGGCCTTCCAATTTGTTCCCCCCCCCCCCACACACACACGCACGCACACACAAACCTTTGAAACATGCCTGGTGGGCAACCAGGATCCAAGAGAAAAATCTGAAGGACCAGTGAAATCTGGGGGCCTGCAATTTGGGTCCAGGACCTAATGTGCAACTAGACACCAAAATCAGAAATTTGGGACGAACCAGTGAGAGTTTTAATAGGTCTATTTAGTTTTAGTTCAGGGCCTGCTAGACAGTCAGTACGAGAGAAAATTTAGTGAGTATTGGCAAGATTCTACTGGGCCTGCCATTAGGGGCCAGGATATGGTATGTGACCAGGAACCATGAAGGCAATAAATTGTGACGAACTGGTGAGATTTCTGACCCACAATTTGGGCTCAGGCCCTTGTAAGCAACCAGGCACCAAGAGAAAAAAAAAAATCTGAGGCAGTGGCAACACTTTGGGCTAACAGTTAGATGTCAGGGCCTTGGTAGGCATCGCAGAAACAAGAGAAAAAGATTTGCAGGGACCAACTGACTTTTTTTTTGTCCTTGCCTACCATTTTGGTCCTCCTCTCCTGTTGCTCCACCGCCATGAACTCCTCCAGATCGCTGGTGCTGAGGTTCAGGATGGAGGAGGCAAGGGACTGGGCCCGGACCATGGACTGGTCTGTACCCCTGTCCGGGCTGGGTGTGGTCCCTGCATTCCTGCTGTTCAGGACTTGCTCGAGTGCGTCCTGCGTCTGCGACGAAAACTCGCTGGCTAGATCCTTGATGTGGAGGTAGGATGTGACCGAGGAAAATGGATACACGAATGAGGCAAATGAATTCTAATCCAAAATACTGTACTTCTTCTTTCATATGTGATTTGTGAGTCAAAATTAATTTTAGACAATATTTCGACATTTTGACAAGTGCAAGAATTTGTATTTAACTCAGAAAACACAATGCTACAGAAGTAATATCAATAGAAAAGTGTGTGGACAATGGGAGGGGGTGGGGTCAGGGGCAATGGACTAGGGCCAGTCGGCCACCCCCACCCACTAAAAATATTTTTGCAGCCCCTGATTGTGGTGGCTCAATATTAATAATAATCAAACTTTTCTCATTGAGCTGCAAAGTGAGGTTAATGTGGACAAACACAAAGTCCAAGTACATAAATGTTTCAAAAACTATTGTCACAATCCTAACAAACATAATCTTAACCTGTAAACCATTTCCAAAAATGGTCCATTCTAACAGTATGGGACAATTGCGTATGGTACATCCACTCACAAGTTTGTTTGTTTGTTTGTTTTTAACTAGTTTGTAGCATTTACAATCACTTTGAACTGTAATTCAATTTAACAGCTTTACTTTTACATCATACCAGAAACAATCACAACATATTGCACCATGCAGCTCATATTATCTACACTGGAAACATTGGTAGACAAGGCCCTATAATGTCACACATCATAAGCTACAATATCCAATATTTAACATGAACTCTCGCGATGAAATTAATTCATTACCTTGATGAACTTTTCGAGATCCTTGACTCTCGCCTGTAGCTGTTTGATCTTGGCATGGGCCGCGTCCAAAGCCAGTTCTGATTGGTCGGCCAGCTTGTGGAGCTGTTCCGACGCCGCGGCCTCCACCTCCGACAGCGTGCTGTCCGCCTCTTTGAGCTTGGCAAGGGTGTCCGCTAGCACGGCAGCCTGTTGACGTCAATAAATGGGGGTTGGGAGGTCACATCTGACACATTTTGCTGATGTGCATTAAGAATAACTGCTCATCACGATGGACTTTAAAGAAGTGATAGATATTTCCCAAGAATATATATATATATATATATATATATATATATATTTTTTTTTTTTTTTTGAGGGGGGGTCATGTGTTTATTTACAACTGGAAAACAAACAAACAAACAAACAAACAACTATCACACACTCTGGCTACTATTACATGTATCTAATTGTGTGGAGAAATTTGAGAATTATTTGCTTGAATTACATTAAATATGAGTACAAATAAAATCATATCCAAAGCATCTTACCAAATACCGCTATACACGTACAATACTGTGATATTTAACAGCAACACCTTTAGATTCTACAGTGCTGACTTCTCCAAGAACAAATAACACATCGCATTTGAATGCCTAATGTACATTGTAACTGTTCATATCTGTAACTTTTACCTTGCAAGAGATATTCAAGTCATGTTGTTAATGTCTGCTATGAGCTTATGGCAACTTGTAAAAAAAAAGGGAGGGGGGGAAGACGAAGAAGATAGTGAAGGAGTGTCTCACCTTCTTGTCGAGCTCAGTCTGGATGACAACAACCTGTTGCTCGTAGTGATGCTTCTCCCTGGTCACCACGGCAACCCTCTTCCTCAAGGAATCAATCTCAACTTTTTTTTTCTCTAGCGTTTCTGTCAACCCCGACACCTTGGTCTCCAATACTTCCTAAAACATGAACAGTGACAAAAGAAGGAGAGACAAGGATATACAGAGAGAAAGAAATAGAAAGGAGAGAAAAGAAACATATGGATTATTCAATAAAAATGAAAACTGCGGTGGTATAATTTTTCTTTATATACATCTAAATGTCAGGTATAGCACTAGAATGATTGCTGGTAAAAGAAATGCACATACACATCATCTTCTGTTAGTTGTTTGGTTGTTAGATTTTTTTTTTTAAAGACACCATAACCCTTCAACTGCAGACAGTAAGGTGCATCAGCTTACCAGAGAATTCGACAGTTTCTCTTCTCAATAATGAGAACATGAACCATTTGTAAATTTTCTGTCCATTCTGCCTCTACACTTTGGCCCGAATTCATGAAGGTGGTACAATTGAAACCATGGTTTAAACCGTGGACAATTTGTATGGATCGCCAAGTGTCAGATGGCCTATTTTGTTACAAAATCATTCATTTCATATAGAAATTATCATTTTGTCGACGAAATGTTGTCATTTCGTTACCATTTCGTCAATGAAATGACTGATTTCATAACGAAATAGACCATCCAACACTTGGTACTCCATACAAATTACCCATGGTTTCAATTGTACAGTGTACCACCTTCGTGAATTCGGGCCTTAGAGGTATAGTGTATCTTCAAAATATCAGTTTACTCTGGTATGTTGTATATTCAAGGCTCAACATTAGCGGTGACCTGGGGCCACCAGGAATAGAGGTCCCCTCAATTTCTTTAGAAATTATGTGTTTTGGTAGCCTGATCAGGCCACCCGAAAATTGTGAGTGTGTGCATTTTTTAATGAGTTTTTTTTTTTTTTTTTTTCTCATTCAGGACAGGGAGAACTTGCACCTTAATGATAGATAACGTCACCCATTTTTACTCTGCTACCTGCCCCTACAGGGCTGTCAGATCGCTGCAAGTCTTCATAGCCAATTTCATTTTATTTTCCGGCCAATATTCAGCAGATATATATATATTTTTTTCTTTTTTAAATCATGACCACTTTTTTTCTACCCAATAATGGAATTGGTATACCCCTATGTTAAATATATGCACTAAGTGGTGCCATGAAAAATTATGTTTACTGATATGCCTCGACTTATTATTGAATAAGTTAGACTAAGTCAATTCAGTCACATGTGGTATACGAAGCTCTTTATTATTTACCTGCCTATTTTGACATATCATTTTTCTGTTTTGTTTTGTTTTTTGTTGTTGTTGATATTTAAATCATTTATTGAATTATTTCATTATTGATTTTTTTTTTCTTTATTTTTTTTTTTTGCCAGAAGAATAAATGTTAGTGTCAAGACTTTATACATATACATATACATAATATATATATGTGTGTGTGTGTGTATATATATATACACACACACACACACATAAGCTAGCAGGAATTACCACAAGCCTAGTTATGACAGGTTACATGCAGTGTTTGCTCAAAACTATCATGTATGTATGCATATATATGTATATATATATATATATATATACACACACACACGTATATTTAAATTTGCAATAAGCCTTTATGTCTGCCTGTCTGTACTAATATATGCTTGTTTGTTTGTATGTATGTATTTGGTCTATATCATAATCAAACCATAATAACTACAATATAACTTAACTCCATAATAATATTCAAATCTGGTTGCCTTGTAGCTTGTGAACAACAGAGGTAATTATACAGATGGAAAAGTGCAAAACCATTTGTTTAAAATACACTGTGCAGTGTAAATCTATTCAATTTAGCCATTTGATGTGGAATTGTGTATGGCAAGTGGCAGTGGAGATCTTTTCTTTGATCAGTTGATAATCATTGTCACACACACACACATGCACACACACACATGCATACTGACACAAGGTACTGCTGTATCAAGACAGGGTATAGATTTATCAAAAAGCACACCAAAAACAGTGTTGTTGAAACAACAACAACAAAAAGGATGTCAAACACACAGCACACATACAATGGCACATTTTTCTTGTGTTCATTTACTTCAGAAATAAAAACCCTCACACGAATCACATCACAACGATAAGAACATTAAAACTCACGATCAACATCATAAAAATAGTCAAAGCCAGACCAGACAATAAGGATTCACTGCATCATTCAGTCACACCATATATCAAAACAGGTAAATTCCAACAAAATCTTGGCTTTTCTTCAAACAATCGGGAGCAAGAAGAAAAATTACTAAGTAGATTCGGTATTCAATGCATTCTTTTTTATTATTATTATTTACAATTAGAGCTTCACATTGGAAACATTACAAGGAAATGAGTTCAATTGCAGCATCAAAATTGGACATGTAGACATGTGCGCATTAATTCAAGTGTTCACACAAGGACTGCGATGTGGCATGCCGCTCATTCATTCCTCAGTGGCCAAGACAAGCATCCTGTTGGCGACCCTGAAGAAGCCCTCCAGGTTGGCCACGATGAACTCGAGTCTCTCCATGGCGTGCTCCACGTTGTAGATGCACCTAGGACAAGGCTGGTCCTCTTCACGCAGGTCAGCCACGACGCTCTTGAGTCTCGGCATCAGCTCCAACCCGACGCGGTTCATGTTGACGAGCAGGAAGAGACGAAAGCGCTGCATCGGGTTCAGCCTTGGATCCTCCAATCCCGGTCGCGACTCTTCGGCCGACAGGACGATGTCGTCTAGCAGCTCCTCGTCGACACACTCGTGAGTCTCATCCGTCGACCTCGGTATCACTGGCGGAGACAGGGGCGGAAGATGGAGGAAGCTGGTGTCGTGGGTACCGGTCTGCTGCTGGGCGTTGCCTGGTGTGTTGAGTACAGATGTCGCAGGGAGGTAGGTCTCAACGTCCCCATCGCTCTCTCCAGAGTCTGAGTCACTGTCGTACCCTGAAGATGGCTGCTGCAATCTGTCGGCATGGCTGGGGTCACGAGGATGATACAGCTCGACGAAGGACGGTGGGGTGTCGGTAGAGTAGGACTGGCTGCGAGCATCGGGTGAGTCCGGTACCAGAGCTGAGTCAGTGGTGTCATCACTGGTGCTGGAAGCGGGAACTCCAATAGGCGAAGGCTGGAAGGACGAGTGCAGAACAGGAGAGACCGTGGGGAGGAGCAGCTGATGATCTGCCTGGGCCGGCGTAGATGTCCTGACGTATGAAGGTGGGCTGGACGCTGCTACAGTCAAGGGCGTGTTCGGTATCCTCTCTGCAGAAGTTGAAAAGAACAAAGTAAATAGAAAGATGGCATCAATAATGATAATAATACTTCATTTATAAAGCGCATAATAAGCACATGCTTCTCTATGCGCTGTACAATCCAGATACAACATACAAACAAATATAACATTTAACATAGTGTCATGTCGTATCGGTTTCTCATGATGCTATGAACTGATTTTCCTACATCAAAAGGATGAGCCATTCATGAAATGGTACAAATTCCCACCTAGAAATTGCAAAGAAACATTGTATCTTGCGATTTCATACTAGCCAAATCATTGCTAATTACGCCATTATCTTTAGCATCGACAGCTACTTAGCAGAGATTGTTTGTATTTGACTTATCCATCATCGTCCGTGAAAGTTCAGTGATGTCAAGCAATTATTGCAAGGAATTCTTGAATTGAATTTTTAAAAGTCGTTTGCTTTTACGAAGCGGTCAAAAATCAAGAGATTCTGACAATTGACATAAATCATTACTCGTTCTCATTTTCTTTTCTTTTTTTATTTCATGCTTACCATCGATGATCTCCGCACGGTAATAGCTTCGCCTATTCCAAACTCGCACCTCGGCGCCGGCAGCGAGCTCGCCATGATGACGGATTCGATCACGAGCTACCGACTCCACTTCCCCGTGGAGCCTCGGCGGCTGAAGCCATCGGACGGTGACCAGACCGGACATGGTAGTGAATTATGTCGTAGTTCAAGGTAAGACGATAAGTACGAGTACTTGATATAATCGAGCAAAGATAGCTGATGAGAGGGAGCGAGACACTTGTTGCTGCTAAGGAGGATAATGCGGATTTAACAGATGATTACGGAGACACCCGGGAGTTTATCTTAATCTACTACATCGAGTTCAGCTCCCGGCACGACCTCAAGAAAGTATTGGCCAATCACAGCGCAGCTCTATTCACGGGTAGTTCACACGAACCGCGCAGCGAGGGGAAGATCTGCACCGCTGTCCAAATCTTTTGTTCCCGTTGATGAGCGTTCAGCGCTCGTCACTACGGAGAGCTTTCGCCCATTGAATATTGTTCTTTTTTCGTAAAGAAAGGGAACCGCCAGATGTTGCGACACGACATCCCGATGATCAAAGTAATCTAGCGAGAGTGGCGGACTATGACAGAACAGTAATCTTAGCATTTTCATGAATATGCCTAGGCATGATCTGTTCGCGATGATGAGTTTTGTTGTGTGCATGTGTTACTCGAATTAAACAATCTCACATTAAACAGTTCCGCTTCTGCTAATTATGATATCATGGTTGTTAATTACATATCAAAGATTGTATTGTCGTATTTTGAGGAAGGATTTTAATCATAGCATTATCGCGCTATTAACTATAACAGGGCAGCCCCTTCATGATAAGCAATTGTCTTCCGGAGGTCATCAACGTTATTTCTGCCCTAACATGTTCAAGTGCCCTACACGTCCATTAGCGTGAAGACGAGGCATGTAGTGGGTTAAAGAATATTGATAACGGAGGTGATTCGGGCGGGAATCAAACAATCTCATTCTCAACACAGTCTGTTCAAAAATATAATGTTCCGGAAAAGAAAGTGTTACGCGTTGCCATCACATAGATTTTGTGCAGTACTTAGTATTTGCATTGCAGATCGTCAATTCTCTGCGGGTATGATATCACTGAATTGAATGAACGTCGATATAGCTTCAATTTGCAAACAATATCCACAGTCGTTCCGGCAGTTGTTGCTGTGTGTTGATAATTATAACTGTTGTTGTAATTCTCCGATATCGCAGTTTCTTCAATGACTTATAACTGTTTGTGTGTGTGTGTGTGTGTGTGTGTGTGTGTGTGTGTGTTATATAGCTTTTTGGAAATAAATAAACTAAAAAAAAAAAAAAGAGTACAAATTTACCGGATTTATCGGATTTGGTCATGTCTATAAGCGGCAGAAAATGTACGTTATACATTGTAGCCTGAATAAAATCATCATTAATTTCCTTACGGATATTCCTGTTCAAATGCTGGGCTAGATTATGGTAGACGTCGCTCTGAGTGTATTGCTCGTGACATACTGTTTCAAAAACTGCAATAACCAGGGTTTGTGTCTGTTTTTTCCCCTTTACGTGTCTAATGATTACACCAAACCTATCAATGCGTGACAGCATTTCCTCGTTTTTTTTAACAGCTTGAATAAAATGATGCCGATAAACATGTTGCTGTGCACTGTATAAACACCGTAAGCTGTTTTCTTTGTGTCGTTGTATACGTGCTTGACTGACTTCCGCTGAACATTTGAATTACAGCTTATTACTAACTACTTGAAGATTCTTTAAATTCGCAATTACTAAGCACGATGGGTAAAGAGAACCCGTTACAAATCGGGCATTAAGAGAGAGAAAAGAAACGCATGGGATAACAGTGCGTAATTGTGCTTCTCCCCTAGGGGGAAGAATCTTAGAATCTGATTATTTTCTACTCTCGTTCCCTTTTCCCTCCATTTCCTTCACAAACATTTTGGGCTTGCGTACTATTTTCACTTCACATGAAAAATACTATGCAAGTTTCAAGTGCGGTAACAGATCCAGGTAAAGTTGCGAAAGAGTATTCGAAATGATATATGAACAGAGAGATAGAGAGAGATAACTTGGCAATAGAATTCTTTCGGTTTCATAAATATTTACCG
Source organism: Diadema setosum (assembly GCF_964275005.1). NCBI lineage: Eukaryota > Metazoa > Echinodermata > Echinoidea > Diadematoida > Diadematidae > Diadema > Diadema setosum. The sequence goes on along the minus strand of NC_092691.1, from coordinate 28,821,100 downwards.
ACTGTCGTAAGGATGGACTTTCACACTTACTCCACAATGCAATTATGATGGAAGTGTATTCGTAATTGCGTTTAATGTCGACATATCTTTCACATTGTTGTTTTTGTGACCATATTCGACATCTTCGCGCCCTTTTGCGCAGAGACGGTAAACGTCATCAATATAATTAATTCTTGTTTATTTTTCCTCTTCATTAACATTATACTAGCTGCAAAGCATTATCTTGTACAGACCACGGTATTCATCACCACGCCAAGCCGTGTCCAGATCAACCAGAACGCTACAGGTATCGGGGGATTGTCTCTTTTGTCCGTAGCGATCTCGTGAATGCTGTTTTGTTTGGTCTTGAGATACACAGGAGCCGAAAAGCCTCCGACAAAAGACCATTTTTTTTCGGGAACAACCAGGCCGACGTTTGTCGGTGAGCGCGGGATAGCTATTGAACCTTACGTTCTCCTCAAACTAACTATCCATTGAACGGCTTGCTTCTATTTAGAAGGCATCGTGTGTTGATTGTGCGAAGCGAGCGCGGAACCTATTCAACATCACTTTCATCAACGTCCAACCAATCACAGCGCACCCTGTCATCTTTTCATGCGCGCGCAGTGATCATTACGTGAGCGGGCGGGTGCTTTTCAAAAATCACTTTCATCATCATCTGACTATTCAGTTCAATAGTCTTGTTACCTGAGCGCCATGACCGTCACGTCGCGCACGCGGGTCCAACGTATACGTCACTTCCGTGATTATGAGCCAGCCAATCAGTGTGACTGCTCATCATTCTTTACGTCAAGGCACAAAAAAGTTACGTAAAGCAGCTGGGTGTACCAAGGCCAGATCATGTTGCCAAAACGATCTAACCAGCCAATGAGCGGCGAGTACTGTAGTATCACCCATTCGTAGTGACATAACCGATTTACGGGTCAGTGGCAAATATTACCATGGAAACCATCCCCATCTTGAGATTTTTTCATGGCATTTATCAGCCATTGAGTGTTTTGAGACTAATATAAACTGAACTGAATTAAGAATTTGTTTACGTGACGGGCAAGGCAGCGGTAAATGCACGCTTAAAAACAGGCAGTCGTAGGACAAACGGCTTAAAATCTCTCCCCCCCCCCCCCCGAAAACAAACAATAAAAATCTCACTTTATTGCTTGAATCATACATAAATTGATTGATTGATTGATTGATTGATTGATTGATTGATTGGTGTATAGAATAGTGATGAAAAGTATAATACGTCTTCGACAATTAGAACGAGCTTCGTGGCATGTCGTTCTTCCTAGTTGCCAGCTGCAATTGAGCAAGCTGCTGAGCAATCACGTGGAGAATAAACTAAAGTCTACATTATAAAAACAAGTAATTCTGCATGTTCGTTTCGGAGGTGAGATTTCTCCAAATATCATGTTCGACACGCTGAAGCTTGTAAATTGTTTAATTTGAAAATCAAAGTAGTTCACTGAGATGGAATTTAAAATATATATTTTTTTAATCATCACGATAGGTCCTTTGGGGAATTGAACATTTGTTGAATACGGTATGGCAAAGTGGTAATACATTGCTCAGGTACCAACATATTACGGCGACGAACTCTACGACACGCGACGGCCTGTCGTGCATGATTTATTATATGATAGTCTGTATGAGGTATTGAAATACGCAGCATAGATGCACATTGCACTACTGACGGGCATACTAAAAGTTTCTCGCGAAACTTGCGCTGTCACCCGTCACGGATTATGTCAAAAGTGAAAGCAATAGCGATTATCATAAAGATGATGAAGACGGCGTTAATATATTGCTGACGATGATTCCTGTATGTTCCGTTACAATTCGGTTTCAATTGCTGTCGTTGTTTTTATTTGGAAGTCAAACGGCTGTAATATTGTTAGTTACGATAATGAATAGGATTACAATGACACTAGCCACACAACACACAATGAAAATGATATATTCTTTATCATTATGATATAATTTGATGAATATGACCATGATATTGACGAGAGATAATGTGACGACATTGAAGTGTTAGTGTAGTTGTCAAAGATTTTCATGTTGAATTCTATTTCGTTGATCTTTAAAGGGCTTTATGATGAAACTGGGCTCAAGCCAAATCAATAAAATGAAAGAGGGAAAATGTAATGCTTTAAAGGTCTGCAAAATTGACAATGTGAGCAAGTGTTATACAACACTGAAGATGGCTGTGTTGTGCATTTCTAAGACACATTCCTATCTAGTCATTGCTATTGTGTATTCGTTTATTTTCCTTTTTTTTTCTTTACTGCAATCGTGTGTAAATATTTCATTCATTTTTTTTTGAACGCTGTCAAAATAAAGAGTCTACACCAAGCGGTATTAAATCTAGCTGCTTCACATATTTTAAATCAATGTTTGAGTTGATGGATAAGCGCTGTGTAAATAACTGTGTAAAGTAATTAATCAACAAACGATTTCTCACTGGTCAAAACTTTATAAGTCTGTCCAAACTCTAATAATAAAACTACTGCATATCCACCTACGGCGATTCATTGTAAAAGCAGTATTTACATTTATATATTCAGATCTTTCTTTCTTTCTTTTTGGAAGAAATATGGTCTCGCTAGCTGTTTTTATAAACCGACACTTTGCATCATCTCTGTGCTACACGTCCTATGACGTGATGGTGTGTATTGTTTCTTGTACACGTCCCGTTCTCTAAACATGACCGTTTTCTCTATTTAACTCTGGTACAGCCCAGACCTGCCTTTTGAAAGATTCAGTCATTGCCCATTTACACGAAACAATATTGTTTAAATATCATGAAAAGACGGGACGTTTGTCGGCGAGCGGGGTCTTTTTTGCCTTTCATCATAGGACCACAATAACCAGCCTATCCGGGCACGCTCCTATTCAATATACCCAGTACTGTAGTTCATTGGCGGTGCGCACGCGGTCTTCCTTCAACTTTACCATCATCATAATCAGCCAATCAGAGTACACGCTTTCTCAATAGTGTACAAGAAGTGTCTTGGCGGTGTGTGCGCGGTCATGCTTTCAACTTTTTGTATAGTCATACATATTAAAGCAGTGGTATTCTTTCATAATTATCTGTAGTCATGCGTGCCCACACGTCACTCACGATGTACTGGCTGGTCTATGTCTACTTTGCGTGAGTGACAGGTGATTACTGAAGTCACTGGATTCGCCTGCTCCGCTAAGTATAGCAGATTCATGTAAAAATTGGTACACTAATCATCATTCCCGATATCTCTAATAGAGTGAAATTCAATCAACTCGCAATCATACCCAATATAATTTGGGTACCAACGTGATTAGTAGACACATATACATCACTGTGTTTGAACCGAAAGCAATCGCTTTTCTGCTCTGTTTTTACAAAGAGCACATAAAGCCACTATGTCGAATGGCTAACTGTGCAGGTAGCGTAATGTAAGACTTAAACTAAATATTGTAACGCGTATATCGGATGATATAATTATTTTATGACTGCGTCTAAAACTAGTCCAACATTAGTTATTATGACAACAAACAATGTAACATGAAATACCTAGGTTATGCCTCCTTGATTAAACATGAGACACAAAGGACAGATTGAAAAAAAAAAGAAGTGTTTTTGGGGGGGAGGTGCAAAAGGCTATACGTAAGTGAGTACTGTATAAGGACACTAAAGAATTAGAATTGGTCCGTATATTTCACTTTCAAGAAACAAAATTGAAGGGGAGTTTACCTCAAACATACATATTTGTGGGATTCAGTGAATACAGAAGAAATACAAATACACATTGTTATTATCAGTGAAGATTTGAGGGGGAATCTATTTATCCGTTCAAAAGCTACGAATTTTGAAAATTTAGAATAAGTCATTGATGGTTATGTTATTCCCACTGTCTTCTGAGATCGGTGAAATGCTCTTTCATTCTGTAAAAAAAAAAAATGAATATAACTATGTTGAATTCTCTTCATACTTTCTCTATATCATTGTCCTATACTGTGACAACAGCGATAACAGACTATGGAGTTAGACATGTTAGAGGGGAATGAAACTTATAGATAAGATTATGTGGATTGAGTGAATGTAGCAATATTAGTAGAACAATCAGTGACTGTTGAGGAAAATTGGACAAAACCGTCGCTGGATGAGAAGACAAAACAGTTCGTGATGACACGAACTGTACGAACTTTTTTTTTTCTATGATGAGCACATTAAAACGCCCAGAAAGTTTGCAGGTTATATGTATTTTGTAAGGACATTTTGTTTCTGATTTTTTTGGATAAATTTATGAGGCCTTTATTTATTTTTTTTTTTTTTCTATGGAGAGCGTTGGACCCTTTGTTTGTGTACAGTGGGGGCCTAGGCAGATTACTTTTCTGCTGAGAAGACTGCTCGACGCACAGAGCCGGTCTGGCCAGAAGGTATCTTGTTAGCAAACAATCAGTGGATCAAATAGCCATCCAAGCACAGGCCATCAAATTTTTATTAAAGTTTATGAAGAAAGTGATGAAATATATCAATTTGAAAAAAGAGGGAAAAATAAAATAAAAAGGGATCTGGCGTAAATACTCAATCTTGAGTGATACACGCCATTAAAACCACCACAACAACAACAACACGCAAGTACAAAGATATACAGAAAATTATCTATTTATTTATTATTACGATAACATAAGTCAAACGCTCTTTGTGAGGTCACAAAGTGTTATACTCTTCTCATCGAGCGATGGCTACACCAACATTCTATAAAGAGCATAAATTTTGAACTGGATGTCCGATTTTCCTCAAACTGATCCGATAATATTTCACTGAATCCACATATATACTGGGGTTAATTTTCGTTAACACATACACTCCTCAATAATCACACGTCAATAATATTGCGTATTACAGTGTATACTTCAAAGCATATGAACTGAAGAGTTGCATGATTATAGCTATGTAAATATCGGACCAGCAAAGGGATACATAACATCAAATTATATAAATTTGTTTTCTGATTTCAGGGACCGTATACCTGTATACATCCCGCAAATTTTCGTCAAGTCTGATCAATTAAAAACTTCCGTTAAACGAGCCCTATAGTACACTGCATAGCGTGAAATTTGTGTAATCAATAAAGTCGATCGTGAAAACATCTAGTGGAAAATAAAGGGTCAAAGAAATATAAATCATTTTGGATACGCTATATCACGTCTTCCTAACGGACATGGGCAGTTTTAACAAACACGTGTTTCATGTCCAGTTTTCTGTAACAAGCTCTAAATTCTATAGGAACAAACAAAGCTGAGTGCAGGCGATAGCTCTCGTTACGAAACTCTTTTGAATGGAACAAGCGCTTTGTCGGTATGTGCGGGAACCCTTTCAACGTGACTTTCTATGCGCGGAAACCCTTTCAACTTTGACTATTCAAAAGCGCCGTGAAGATAAAGAAACCCCGCCTCCTACTCATGGTATAGAAAGATACAAGGTCTATTCAGATTTGCATGTTGGGAGCAGTACATACACTTTTGACTTACGCTTTTATCTTAATAGGCCATTCAAAGTGCACCTTTATTTGTCACTTGTATATTTCCGACATGGGAAAGCGTAAAATGATTAAATAAAGTAATCCATACCGTTTGATTTGATACACAGGAAGCGGAAGGCAGGAAGACTAAAACTCAGAATAGGGCGAAACAACTAAACGTAGATATCACTCTGGTAAACTATCGTTTTCTCTGACAGGTTTCATTTTTGGTGGATTCCATATGAATACGCTATATAACGGTTATTTGATAACTGCTCGTTAGGGCATAACGGTGATTCACTATATTGATATTTGAAACAATAATGAATGTACAGTACGCAATCATCGATGAGTAGCGATCGAATTAGCGATCGAAAGATTAAAATCTTGGCCTCGTCCTCACCCAAAGATTTTATGTCATGAATTGTGATCCCGAGACATAACTATGTTTTTATGTCATTTATTTTGAGTCGCTCAGTTTGGTAAGGTGTGTCTACATTTTGTATTTATACAGATATGAATGTTTGCCGATACACTGACGAATAGAGGTGTTGCCATTTCTGCTATAAGTCATTATTCACTATCATGAATGCCATGCACGTAACACAACAGCAACAGCAACAAAATTCCACATTGTGCATTCGATCTCGCAACCACATACATGACTGAAAATAATAATGTACGGAATAAACAGAAAAAAGCACGAGTAAACAAATAAACACACAACATACAATGTACAAAGAATAAACAGTAAATGACATAGCGACAGAACGCAATATGAATGTGATTTCGGGTAAAGGCGCCACTGATAGAACCTAGAGTAAAGTAGTTCCCTGTTCCCATCACATGATACAACTGTATCAAAGTTTGATTTTGTTTATTTCGCTGAAGTACTTGCCGGTATACCGGTTTTTGTCATCTGCTTAGTCGGGAAAATCATGCTTTGTGCAGTTTGCCAAAGGGCTGGCTGACAGAGACCAATTGCTGATAAAGAATGGTTTCGCGCAAAATAAATGAATGTAGAAATTAAAAGATCCAGCCAAGTCGTATCATGATTACAGCCCATGTTTAAATAACATACAAGAAAGCGCGCATTGGTGCCTATACTATTGCTTATAATCGAGTTTCAAAAGCTCGCATGCAAATATCGAGGCTACTGTCACTGAACACTAGAAACAATTACACAAATGGCAAGGTAATCGAAATGTTCATTTACGGTTGGTTGAACTGGTAGATTGCATGTTCCCGATGATAAAGACAAACACTGTTGGTCATTATCATGAGATTTCAACGTCCTATGTGCCTTCGATGTCGGCAATGTGCAATATTATGCGCCAATTATGCACATATACACTGTAATTAATTTCTCTGTTTGGACTATAATAGGATCAAAAAGACAGATGATTTTCATCTTTATCACCTTCAGTAATGACTGTTCGTTTATTCCCTTTTTAATGATCTTTGAAAACTGATCACGACTAATAATCAGAACAATCTAAAGTTTATTTGATATATGTGCATTATGCCTTCACATCTTTTAAAATATACAATTACAAAATTCAACATGTTATTGATATGTGAATATGAAGGGAATACAAAATATCTCAAAACTTATATCATGTATATCCTGGTAGAATCATAACTGGTGTGCAGATCGAATTATCACATAGATGGAAACAAGGTCAGATGACATATTATCATCTGACACAAGAAATCGGTTTAATTTGCCTTGAAAAGGACCTAAACTGATGAGGTGTAGCCAGTTCACTCTGTCGTCTAAAGGGTTTCTAACAAAAAGAGCGATTGACGGGCGCATAGTACTTTACGACCCCTGATTTCGTGGGGATCGAAGTTTTCCTTCTGATCGCATCCCGAATCGAAGGAATGGCAATTAAGGCGTATAAGTTAGGAAGAAACCTTCCTGGTAACTAGTTCTGAGCTTTATCCCTGTTAGTCCCGCACAGCAAATAACAACAGCATGTTGCCCCTTTTTACATTATCATACCTGATACGGTTGTTACCATTTACGTATATTTTTAAGTAGGCGTACATGAAAGATTTTTTAATCATTTTATGTCGGGAACTAAATTTTCTCAGAATGATATCCTAATAGCGCAATCTCACATCGTGGATCTAAAGCATTCTATACATCCTGTTTTCGTCTTTTATTTTCATTTTGCCTGCTATAGATGATCTTCTTTATCGTTGCATTTGCCGTAAGGAAATCCAAACTTTTTAATCATATTTCCCTGTAAACAATTAATTATTCTGAAAAACCATAGATCAGTACGTGTTGTCTTCATTAATTCCGCATAAGGATGCAAGTTCCGTACATTTTGTTTCTTTTTTTTTTCAACGGACGTGGATACTTTATTCCATTGGGGATAGGCCGTTTCCGTTCCAAAGAGTCACGCCTTACCATGGAGCTATAATAGTGTGGTAACTCCCTAATAACTCCTTTGTCCAACTAACAATACATTCTCCAAACGTCCGTAACTTTCATGAATGGAATGGGTGTTTTGTTGGCGTGTGCGCGGCAACCTTTTCAACGTTTAATCATGACCAGCCAATCAGAAAGCGCCGTCTTGAAGTTCCGCATTAAGGCACAATCAACCTTTATGCAGGAGCCGGTCCCATTCAACCTTCACTTTCATCATGGCCAGCCAATCAGAGCGCACTCTTATTTGTCACTGATCTTTCCGACATGTCAACGCCGCGAAGTGGAGTGAGGTATAATGGTGAACTTTTACTCCATTGATAACTACACTACCAAGTGATTATTCAATAGTCTCCTGACTAGATTCACGGGAAATGGCGTCTGTTATGAACAGTTATCGACAACGTTGTTTGAATTAAAGAAATTTAAAGAAAATAACAGAACAGAGAGAACTAATGACACATAACAGAAAACCAACTGTAAACTCATTAGCTCTTTACCAATATAAGGGTGGAACACACCATGGGATGATTAATTATCCTAAACGTAGACATCATTGTGGAGCACTCACGGTCGATTTTCTGCTACAGGTTTTTGAGATCGCAACCTGAATACGCGCTCGTGAATGCAATTTGCAACTATGTATATAGTAAAGTGATATATCATATTACTGATAACATAGTCCTGCACTCCCACATGCAAAATTCTGTTCTAAGGCATTTCTACTCGGTCAGCTCACCTTGAAAATATTGTGGTCTTCATCTGTAATTCGGGTTGCGGAGAAATAGCAAACATATGAACACCCCCTTCGTATTTTCAATTAATGAATGACAGAAGTGTTCATACGATTTATTTCATACAATTATAATCATGCCGTATACAGCTGTACCAATCTATTTACACACATTATCAGACAAGAACACGAAATAACAAGAATACTCCAACGTACTCCAACGCCCGACTGAATGAACAAAGAGAATGAATGTATTAATAAACATCGATAAGTTCATACGATTAGGAGTGATAGAGGTAAAGAAACGAGTGATTGAGGTAGTTATACCACTTCTGATACCACGGTTGGATTCCCCAATTCCCCATCCCCGCTACAATAATCAATGGGTATTGTCATCTGCGCAGAAACTCGCGCTTTGTGCTGTCAGCCAAAGAGCAAATTTTCAGTGTTCTTTATCTGAAACAGTTACAGCACTTCAAATAAATGAATAGAAGCCTGTTCTAGCGGGATATAGGGAATGATCGAGCTACACATTCATATACTGTTTAATCGTGTTCAAATGTATTCACACATCACTGTCGACAAATTGATGCTGCAAACACACCTTGGCAAAATAGTGTTAGTGATAGACCGGCGTATAGCAGAATACATGTATTCAACTTGTATTCATGCCTTCGTAAAACAGATTGTTACTTATAACCAGAAAGCTTACTGGAGGTTTGCAACAACCAATCCATAACACTGTATTAAGTGCAATTCAAATATGTATTGAAATTCATTGATTGTGTACTGATGGATTTAATATCTTGTTAGCAGGTCTCTAGATGAAAATATCACTTGATTTCGACACCGGTAAAAAGTGCCCTAAAGTGTACATTGAAATGTTAATATGGAGAATACTAACACTAAATATTACATTAATAATGTCTTAACATACCGAGGGAACGAAGTATTCTTTCACTGTATACATTAAGCTTGCTGACTGTACAGTGATGTTGATAACGGCGTCATGGTTTAAACGCGTTAAATATCCCTGAATGTATTAAGTGTAGCATTTTATCTGTGTTCTAATAAACTGAAATATGTATAAGAACAGACATATAAACAAACACGGACTAGAAAGAATCGAAATCATGCGTGCATCATCATGTGACACAAGTATGAATACGGGAAGATTTCGTTGTTTTGTGTGTGTGTGTGTTTGTGTGTGTATGTATGTGTGTGTGTGTGTGTGTGTTTGTGTGTTTACAGAAATCTATATTCATTTGGGCTGTTGATTGTTTTCTCTCGCTTTTTACGTTAGTTGATTTGACTTCGTGGAGATAATTAAACTTAAGATGTCATATATTATATTATGATGAATGTTTGCAAAAGTATACCTCCGATAAATACGTCAGAATACATACATCGTCCACTGACTAGAGGCAGAGGTTTATTTCACTAACAAAACGACCACTTGAAATAAGGAAAGCCCAATCATAATCAAAGAACAAGTTTCATTGGGTAGCCCATTCACTCTTACGTCTAACGGAATTCTACTAACAGAGAACGATTGACAGTCGTACAATAATTCACAACTTTTGGTTTTGTTTTTATAAACCGACACTTTGCATCATCTCTGTGCTACACGTCCTATGACGTGATGGTGTGTATTGTTTCCTGTACACGTCCCGTTCTCTAAACACGACCGTTTTCTCTATTTAATTCTGGTACAGCCCAGACCTGCCTTTTGAAAGATTCAGTCATTGCCCATTTACACGAAACAATATTGTTTAAATATCATGAAAAGACGGGACGTTTGACGGCGAGCGGGGTCTTTTTTTCCCTTTCATCATAGGACCACAATAACCAGCCTATCCGGGCACGCTCCTATTCAATATACCCAGTACTGTAATTCATTGGCGGTGCGCACGCGGTCTTCCTTCAACTTTACCATCATCATAATCAGCCAATCAGAGTACACGGTTTTTCAATAGTGTATACAAGAGGTGGCGTGGCGGTGTACGCGCGGTCCTGCTTTCAACTTTTTATATACCGTAATCGTAAGTAGTGGTATTCTTTCACAATTATCTGTAGTCATACCCAAACGTCACTCACGATGTACTGCCTGGTCCACGTTTACTTTGCTTGAGTGACAGGTGTTTACGTAAGTCATTGGATTCGACCGCTCTCCTGAAGTATAACAGATTAACGTCAAAATTGGTACACCGTATTATTTCCGATATCTCTAATAGAGGAAAATGCTATCTACTCACATTCACGTTACTGAATGCCAATATGATTAGTAGACACAGACACATCACTATATTTGAACCGATAACACTCGCTTTTTCCCTCTCTTTTACAAACAGCACATAAAAACACTATATGTCGAAGGACTTACAGCTCAGGTAGCGTTATGTAAGACTTATGAAATTATTGTAACGCGTATATCGGATGATATATTTCATGATCAACATTTGTTATTATGCCGATAAGCTATGTAACATGGAAAGCCTAGGTTGCCTCCTTGATTAAGCAAGAGACACAAGGGACAGATTTTTTTTTTTTTTTTTTGGGGGGGGGGGGGGTGCAAAGACTATACACACGGAAGCAGTGTATAGCGAGACTAAAGAATTAGAATTGGTCCACACATTTCACTTTCAGAAAAACAAAACTGAAAGGGAGTTTTCCTCAAACATACATATTTGTGGAATTCAATGAATACCGAAGAAATAGAAATACACAATGTTATCATCAGTGAAGATTTGACGGGGAATCTGTTATCCGTTCAAAAGCTACGAATTTTGAAAAATTAGAATAAGTCATTGAGGATTATGTTATTCCCACTGTCTTCTGAGAGTGGAAACATGCTTTTTCATTCTGTTAAAAAAATAAAAAATAAAAAATGAATAGAATTATGGTGAATTCTCTTCATACTTCCTCTTATATCATTGTTCTACACTACAGCGATAACAGTCCATTGAGTTAGACATGTTAGAGGGGAATGAAACTTAAATATGTAGATTGAGTGAATGCAGCAATATTAGTACAACATAATCAGCGACTTTTGAGGAAAATTGGACAAAGTTTCGGCGCAGCCTTCGCTGGATGCGAAGAAAACTGCAGTTTGTGATGTCACGTATGCACAACGATATAGAGAAAATTCTTTGGTTTAATTACTTAAAATTAATTATTTGTTTTAATGAAAAATACACAGTACCTCATGTTTGTTATTTACATATGTTAGGGATAATACTATTCACACTGTTTTCTGAAAGAGATAAGTCAAATGCTCTTTCATTATGCCAGAAAAGTCAAAATATGTTGAATTTTCTTTATATTTTGGTTATATCGTTGTACATCTGTGAGGTCACAAAGTGTTACAGTCTTCTCATCGATCGATGGCTGCACCAAAATTCTTAAATTCATAACTTTAGAACAGGATGTCCGATTTTCCTCAAACTGACCCGATAATATTTAACTGAATCCACATAATTTAAAGTTAATTTTCGTTAAAACATACACTCCTCAATAAGCCTATATGAATACGTCAATAATCTTGCCTATAGCGTATCTACACGTACTTCATAGTATATACACCGGAGAATTGGCATGATCATAGCTAAGTAAATATCAGACCAGTAACATAACATAATTTTTTTTTTCGATTCGTTTTCTGATCTCTGATGGGACTGTTTACAATCCCGCAAGTTTTCGTCATGTCCGATTGATGCAAAACTTCCGTTACACGTATCCTGACATATCGGTAGGTCCTATTACTGTAATACCGCAAAGTTGCATAATCAATATATTCGTTCATGAAAAGTCATTAAATCTCAAGAAACACGTATCTCATGTGGCCTTTTTTTATCAAGCTCTAAATTCTACTGTAACAAACAACGCTCAGCGTATACAATAGCTCTCTCTACGAAACATAATGGTGCGAGCGCTTTGCCGTTGCGCACGGTAACCCATTCAACTTGACTTTCTTCTCGAAGCAATTAAAAACTCCGTGCTATGAAGATAATAGAAACACCGCCCCCTATTCATGGTAGACTATAGAAAGATACACTGTCCATTCATCCGTACGTGTGGGAGCAGTTCCTTTTCGACCTTCACTTTTCATCTTAACCATCCATTCAAAGTGCACTTTTAGCTGTCACTTCTTTGACAATTAAATTAAAGACAATTAAATCCGGAATTCCACACTGGTTTAATAAATCGGAAAAGTATATCCTTTGCAGCAAAAATGACAGCATGCTGCCCCGTTAGCATCCACACGCTTGTTACGGTTAATATTTTTTCTACGTATACTTTGAAACATTGTTGTTGTTTTCCCCTCGGGATCTAAAAACAGACAGACATTCACAATTTATGGCAGATATTGCATGTTCTTTCTAGGCTTTGATCATTTGAAGAAAACTAAATCAGACAATATCGAAATAAACACTCATTTCATTCAAAATAATGTCTTCCACTGCTTCTGAAAATGATATACGCACTTTTAAAAATACTACAAGACATACTCATTTTCTCAGAATATCCAAGCGTAAGCCCACTGGTTTCAAATTTGAACAATGCTGTATGCTGTGGATTATCATTCTGTCTATGTCTTTGCCTTTTTATCTTTATTTCTTTTGTCTTTTTGTCATGGTCTACACTCTTTATCACATTTTCCGTAAAGAAACACGAATACTTATATCTTGTTTCCCTGTAATCAATTCTGCAAGAAAAGAGATCTGTGGTAGACTTCATTCGGCTTATTATCAGAATGCAAGGTGTGCCTTTGTAATCTTTCGTATAGAGAACGTGTGGATTTTTTTTTTCTTCCCCAAGTCCGGTTTCTGTTCAAAATAATCACGTCTTACCAAGGAGTTATAATATAATGGCGCGTAATAACTCCTTGATAAATCTATGATATAACTAACAATGCATTCTCAAAACATCCAACTGTCCAAACTTTCATGAATACAACGACTGTCTTGTCAGCATGAGCGCGGGAACCTATTCAACTTCACTTTCATCACGAGTAGCCAATCAGAAAGCACCGTCTATTCATTAGTATAGAAAGGTATGCGGGAGCGGGTCCCATTCAATTCCCACTTTCATCATGGCCAGCTAATCAGAGAGCGCTCTTAGATGTAACTGATGTTTCCGACATAATGCCGTGAAGTGGAGTATACGGTAATGATGGTGAATAAGGTGGCTATTCCCATAAACTCTATACCACTAAGTGATTATTCAACAGTTTACCCTTTGACTAGATTCACAGGAAACAGCCAAATATGGCCACTTACCAATAAATAATACTAGTAATGTTGTTTATCGAAGAAATGAACAGAAAATAACGGAACTGAGAGAAACCACAATGTAGAGAACTAAGTGTAAACCTTAGCTCTTATACAGGATTGGAACACAGAATGTGATCAAATTAGCCTTAACGTAGACAGGTTATAAGATTGCCACCTGAACACGCTCTCCTGAACGAAATTCGTAACTCGTACTTAAGTGATATATCACATTATTGATGACATACCGGTAAACAATCACTGGATGTACCGCACACACTCCCATCGAACGAAACATACAAATTATTGTGCCCATTTTTAAACTATCAGTTATCAGATATTTGGGTTGGGAAGGAATGGCACACATCTTAATACCCTCCTCAGGTCTTTTCATCAAATACAAGACATAATAGTTGACATAGTTCATTTCATATCACTATGTCGTATAGCTGTAGATTCTGTATGTGCGGGAGTGGAGCGGTTCCACACTGTTAGATCACGTAGATTCTGTAAGACGTTGGTTCATATCTTGTCAAGCATGGTCCACTTTATTGGAAAGGCCAAGATAGCAATTCACATAAGATACTGAAACTCTAAATACGTTTGAACGGTCAATTACGATGTAGGGGTAAATGTGGAAAGTAACTAGCAAACAATCATCAAGAAAAAAAAAACAACCCACACACACATCATGAGTAAACGAATAAACAAAAACAAGGAATAACGAGAGATAAATATGGGAATTAATAGATTAATATACATCGATGGGATGACCAGTTAATACAATTAAGAGTGAATAGATGTAAACAAGTGTGTGTTCGAGGTAGTTACACCATTTCCGATACCACGGTTGGATTCCCAAATCCCCGTTCCCGCTAGAAAAGTTGATGGGTATTGTCATCTGCGCAGTCAGACACTCGCGCTTTGTGCTGTCTGCCTAGGAGCTGGCTCTCAGAGTGGTGTTAATACAGAAACAGAAACGTTACATGAATAGAAGCCTGTTCTAGCGGGACACGGGAATGGGATCGAATTACACATTCATCTCCTGTTGGCAGGTGCTAAGATGAAAATATCAATCAACTGAAATAACTATATGCCATATTCCACGTAAATGAGGGGAGGGGTGCAGTCACTTTACACTATATAACATGTCATAACCTACTGAGGGATAAATGTTCACTGGCATTGTTAACGGTTTACTGTTGATAAGACATTACGATTCAAAAGCGCTACATACAATGTAATTATCCCGGAACGTTTTACCGTATACAGGGTTGTATTTTTGGTCTAGTAGAGTGAAATATGAACCAACAACAAGAATGGTTTCTGCCAAGACGGGTAGAAGCAGAGCAAAGCAACAAACATTAAAAAAAAAAAGAACTCGAAGAAAAAAAAATCGAAATCATGTTGCGTGCATAACGTATAGCACAAGTCAATACGAATACGGGAACACTTTTTGTTACCAGGAATCTACAAATTTGGGCTAGTAATTTCTTTTCTTTCAAGCTACGTAAGTTGATTTGAATTTCTGGAAATACTTAAAATGTCATGTATGTATGACGTATTATTGCAAAAATATCTCCGATAAATGCGTCTGAACAAAATATCGTAAAGTGATCACGGGTTGATTTCACTAACAAAATGATCACTGATAATTCGGAAGGTGTGATTATCACTGAAATGACATATCGCATTCCGATACATTGATTCTGGACAATTCTGTAATTTGTTCTTATGCAAAGAACGAATATCATTAGGACTTTAAGTGACCCATTCACTCTTAACGCATAACGGTATATTCTAACAAGAAAAGTGGTTGGCGGTAGCGTAATACTTCTTGACTTTTGACTTCCCGTCAAGTTCGTGTGTCGTTATTGCTATTGTATGGCCAAGAATCACCTTTGGGGTGCATTCTCGAGATTGGCTTTCTTCGTCTGTAATTCAGATGACACAACAGCTGTATCAGATAATAGTTTATAATAGGCTGAGTGAGGTAAACGATCAAATATTGCATCGATGACAGCTCTTGAAAAAGCACTTCTTTCCGTCTTTCTTTTTTTTTCTCCGAAGACTTTACAGTTAGTACACTCGCAGAAAACTGCATTAGCACAGTTTTAGGTATGAATCTATTCATTGTACACGGACTCGGGACAAGGTATTTTAAGTTCTCTTTAGGTTTTCTTTTAAGCAAACAAACCCAATGTCGAGATAATTAATATTAATGACGATAATACGACAAACTGATCAATCTTCTAAAGTGATCTGGATGTACCTTTCAAGTCGGTAATGCGGAGGATGGTAGCGTTCGCATGTTAGTATTTGGGATAAAGCAAGTATCAACCTGATATACCTGGTTTCATGGGGCACTTTTTGTCAAGAACTTTAAAATGTGTATTTTCATCCTTTCGTATCTTTCTAATCACCATGGAAAGAGAGATAACGGAAACAAAATAAAAGCGCGACGCAAAAGTAGTTTTGCTGATGAAACGTACACACGGACACATGGAGCAGCTCGCTAGTATTAACATAACTACATCAAGACAACTGCTATTTTGCAAGTAAGAGTAATGCGTTTGTAAGTTCCGTACGCGTTTGAAACGACAGTAACAGTACTGATAGCCAAAATCTTTCATCATTTCTGATTAATCTTGACTGAAGGAATCACTTCATAATATGTTCGCGAGTTAGTGGTGGCTTGATATTAACAATATTACAATCTCCCGCTGGCACCCGCTAAAGTCTTGATAGCTTGTCAATCAAAAC
The DNA here is from genome assembly GCF_964275005.1 of Diadema setosum. Taxonomy (NCBI): domain Eukaryota; kingdom Metazoa; phylum Echinodermata; class Echinoidea; order Diadematoida; family Diadematidae; genus Diadema; species Diadema setosum. The sequence continues at coordinate 28,804,393 of NC_092691.1, read as the reverse complement.
GTGACAGCTGACATATACCTGAAGGAGGGGCGGAAATCACAGCTATTGTTTAGCGAGGTACAGAGAGAGTCATCACCTATTGTACTCTTGCCGAGATCCGCGCTTTTGTTTCGCTGATGACGCGGCGGCGAGCTTCACACGCCGCTCGCGAAGATAGTCAGCGAAGCGGTTTCACGCCTTTAATCAGCGTTGACCAATCAGCCTCGCCCACCAGAGTCACACTCCACCAATCACAGCGCTCGCTTTGATCCGCCGGCGCGCTTCGACAAAACTTCAACGTAAAACTCCCGGTTTTCCCGAACTCGTTAAATACCGTTGCTCTTTCTCACTTATCTCATAACTTTATCCGCTCTTCGCTCGACTCTGATCACATTGCTCTCATATTATTCATTACTCTCAACTGCGTCTCCTTCATCGTCGATAATCGTCTTCGCTGCTGTACTCCGAATCATCACATCTGTCCAACTCTACCCTTTATCGCTTTCCATTTACGACAGTTCTAAGAAGATTTTGATAAGAAGATGGCCGCTGCTGCTTCACGTTTCGTCTCCGTCCTGATGTGCTCCGGTCCGACGTCGGGGAAGGTGTGCATGGTGCCCGAATGCGACCTCGTTCATCGCGCCGCTAAGCTGCGACTCGGTACCCACGTCCTGGTCCAGCCTCACGACAGTAGCAAGAGACGCAAGGCGATCGTCGTACTCATTAATCGTAAGATAAATCTCCCTCTCTGTCTTTCTTTCCGTATCTCACTGTCTTTCTCTCTCTTTCTCTCTCTCCATATGTCTGTCTATTTCTCCTCTTCTATCTATCCTCTTGTATCTATCACTGGAAGCACTTTGATTTACAAATAAAACATTTTATCAAGCAACATGTAGGTGGAATATACAGAAGATATTTGCAGCTGCCTGTCTTCTACGCAAATTTATTTATTGATTCCTTCTCCATTATCAATTAATGATATAATGTATTATCTTTACAAAAAATTATTGCCTTTAGGAATAGTACTTAACATTTGATTGATTTTTAGCTCAGCTTCAGCAGAAAAAAAAAAAAAGCTATTTGTATTGGGCTAAAATTACATCATGTTACTGCATAATCTAATGTACTTGTACAATGGTAATCATGTCAATAATTTTTCCCCTTTCTCCCTTTCTTCTATTATTTTACAGCTGGTCTGCCCCTCTCCGAGTCCCCTGTTCCGGATTCCACCCAGCGACAGACCACCAAGCGCTCCTTCGACCAGCTGGGTCACCTCCACGACGCACCAGTAGCAGCACTACCAGCGAAGCGCTTCAAGCCCGGTCCGTCCCTGCCCGTCACCCTGCCCGGTGCCGCCCCGTCTCCTCTCCACGAGCCGGCCTTCGTGGGGTACGACAGCCGTGGCAACCCCCGCACCAGCTTCCTTCGCGCCGGGGACCAGTTGCTGCCCTCGCCGCGTCCCCCGCTCCGCCGCCGGCTCTCCTTCACTCGTGTCTCCTCGCTGCAGAACATCGACACGCCACTCGACCTTGCGGAGCTCCAAGACTTCGTCTCTCCCGACACGGCGACATCTCAGGGCATCGACCAAGAGTTCGCCGCCTCTCTCTCGCAAGCTGGTGATGCAACGACGCTGCCATCGGTGTACCCCGACGCTCGTCCCGTTCGGCCGGCACAGTTCTCCCGCCAGCTGGTACCCGCCGACTCCAGGGAGACGACAACGCTCTCACCTAGTGACTCCGTTCGCTACAAGCTCGCCCGCAGCAGCCGCCACCTCACCCAGTCTCCTCGTATGCCGTGATGCTCAGGTATAATTCTGGACACTTATCACCATCATCAATCTCCTTGTATGTTGATATATGACACTGGACACTCGTTACTATCACCAGTCTCTTCCTTAGCTGATATATGACTGTGGACACTTGTTAACATCATCTAGCAGGATGTGCCTGGACTTGTCTCGGAACTCTTGATGGACCTCTTCCCATGAACTTTCTGGACGTTGTATCTATATTGTACATTTTATTTGTATTTATATTGTACATTTTAACTCGTGTCTTGCCATAATTGATGGTAGTGTTGATGCTTATACAAGGTTCTCTTATCATCTTGAGTTTTTCAAAATGATATCCATGCAGCTATGTAATTCTTGCCAATTTTGTACATTATCATTTTGTAAATATCATTAGAACTGCATGTTACACATACTGTTTGTAACATTAAAGCAGCTGTGCCTACACTCCTGTCTTGCCACAATTGTAATGTTGATGTATATACCAGGTTTTGTTATCATCTTGAAATTTTTTCATTGATATCCATGCAGCTATGTAATTCTTGCCAACTTTGTACATATTATTATGTAAATATCATTTGAACTGAATGTATGTAGTAACTGTTTTCACTACCTCAATAAATAAAATGAATGTCACTGAAATTTGAAACTTTCTGTTTTTCTTTCTAAGGCTCGCATCAATGTTTGTGTGTCTGTCACTGTGTGCAAAATCGAGTATGTATATTATATATAAAATATCCTCTCTCTCTCTCTCTCTACATCTCTCTCTCTCTCTCTCTCTCTCTATATATATATATATACACATTTATATACAAATATACATATATATTCTCCAATATCAATTCTCAATATATATTCATTATTATATTGAGTATTTAGTGTACGTGTTGGTTCCATTACACAAAGGATTAATGAGGAGATATTAATGCATTACTAGCATCCAAAAGCTTTTAATAGTTGCATCGACTTTTGAACAAGTTGGAAATTTGCTGCAGCGATTAAAAGTTGTTGAACGCTTATGATGCATTGTAATCTCTTCCTTTCATTTTTTATACATAAGTATATGATATATTATACAGCAATATGACAAGAGGATCATTAGTTTATCAGTATAAAGTTGTCCATACAGTATATGATACATAACTAACTACACACACACACACACATAAACATATATGTGTACACTCTATGTATCTCTCTATTTTTTTCTCTCACTCCATATAATATAGACACACACAAGGCTCAACACCAACATATCTTTTCTTGTAAAATGTGGTGGCCTGACATCTATTTCTGATGGCCCTGGGAAACCGGGCCACCGCATATGTGGGTCCTTATAATAATTATAGCAGCATGCAGCTCAAACTCTAGTGTGATTGTTCTGTTGGTATGTGAACTAAATAAATTTATATCATTAAAACAGATATGTCACAAAGACAAGAGCAAACCATCAAAGAAAATATCCATTCTACACCACATCAGCAATTATCGTCACTCTTCTTTGTCACTGATGTTTCCGACATGTCAAGTTGTCAAGCCGCGACGTTGAGTATGGTACTGTATTGATGGTGAATTAAGTGGCTACTCCACTGAACTACACCACTAAGTGATTGTTCATTAGTCTTCTCCTGACTAGCTTCACAGGAAATGGCGTCTTAGTTACGAAAAGTAATGTAATTGATAACGTTGCTTGAAGTAAAGAAAATAACAGAACTAACATAATAATGACGTATAAAAGAGAACCAAGTGTAAACTCAGCTCTTTTATCGGGTTGGAAAACAGCATGGAATGAATAATATCCTTAACGTAGACATCATTGTAGACATCATTGTAGAGCACTCACGGTCGATTTTCTCCTACAGGTTTTTGAGATCGCAACCTGAACACGCGCTCGTGAATGAAATTTGCAACTACAGGAAGAAAGTGATATATCACATAATTGATAACATAAACGATAACTTAGGTACGTACTGCACTCTCATCGACACGATACATACAAAATTCTGTTCTCATGCATTTTTATTCGGTCAGCTCACCGTGAAAATATTGTGGCCTTCATTTGTGATTCGGGTTGCGGAGGAATGGCAGACATCTGAACACCCCCCCCCCCGTCTTTCCATCAAATAAACGACATAAATGTTGATACGCTTTATTTCATATCGCTATATGCCGTACAGCTGTATATCCTATATGTTGATGGTGTGTGGGACGGTACCAATCTATTTACACATAAACAACTATTAGACTCTGAAGGTGTTGGTCCGTGTCTTGTCAAGCATGTTCCACTTTAACGGAAATGCCAATATTGACAGATAAACACATTTTGAAACTCTTACGTCTCATGTTCGAACGCGCCATCACAAAAAAAAAAAAAAAATGGATAAATTGTGAAAATACAAAACAGTCATAAAGAAGAAAAAAGATAACACCGTGTGTGAACGAATAAACAAGAACACGAAATAACAAGAATACTCAAACGCCCGACTGCATAAATTAATTAAGGGAATGAATGTATTAATAAACATCGATGAGGTAAGTTCATACGATTAGGAGTGACGGTATGGATTTCAAAGGTCTCATTCGACTGACCATGCCCTTTTGAAATTTTATGATTGTGTCTCTAGTGCTCTAGCTGCACGTGAGCATGTTATTGGTGTGTTTATGGATCTTAGTAAGGCATTTGACAAACTTGACCATTCGATCCTACTGTCTAAGCTCTGTCACTATGGTGTAAGGGGTGTGGCTTATCAGTGGTTTTCTAGCTACTTGTCAATGAGAAGACAGTTTACCCACTGCAACTCTGTTAATTCTGACATTCTGTATCTGAAATGTGGTGTTCCACAGGGATCCATTCTAGGCCCACTTTTATTTCTCATCTATATAAATGGCATTTGTGATGTTTCAACAATCTTGACCTACACCTTATTTGCTGATGATACCAGTGTTTTCTTATCTCATCGTGATGTTCGAACCCTTGAACTCACTATTAACTCAGAATTACCAAAGCTAACGTCATGGTTCAGAAGTAACATACTATCTCTGAATGTGCAAAAGACTAATTTCATTCACTTTAAAGGGAGGAAATGCTCAGGTGCTCAACAAATTAATGTCAATCTAGATGGTACCCGCATTGAAAGGAAAACATGTACAAAGTTCCTTGGCGTATATATTAATGATAAACTTAATTGGAGTGACCATGTGAATGATATCGCTACACCGATATCCCGCATTATTGGTATATTATATAAAGTAACAAGTTTTGTTTCTGACAAAGTGCTTTTGATGTTATATAACACTCTTATCTTACCTTATACTTCGTATTGTAATATTCTGTGGGCAACGTCAAAGAGTTTGACAGATAATATCCTTTTGTTGCAAAAGAAAGCTGTTCGCATATGTACAGGGTCTGGTTTCCTAGAACATGCAGACCCATTGTTCTTGAAATTAAAATGTTTAAAAGTAGATGATATACATTTCCTACAGACTGCCCTCTTCATGTTTCGTTCTAAGCAAGACCTATTACCTGTCTCTTTTTCGACAATGTTTCAACTTAACAGTGCAGTTCACTCGTATCCCACGAGACAAGCATCAGATATACATTTAGTGAACCCTGGTACTGTACTAGCCTATAAATCAGTCAGACATAGCGGTCCTGATGTCTGGAATGCGCTACCTCAGCATGTTCGCAATTTACAAAAAAAAAATAGTTACTTTCAAAAGATCGATCAAACATATTCTGTTATCAGCTTCACGCTGAACTCCTGGATACTATTGACTATTAAACTTGCCGTGATCATATATTTCCCCTGAAATAGACATTTGAATGGGATTTATGAGAAATTTAATCAATTTAATCAGTATAATTTGCTTATAATGACTTGACACTTTAAACTTCTTTCTTGCTCTCTCTTGTCAATGTCCGAAAGGACAAATAGGCACCACACATGCATTTCTTCTTTCCCCCCTCATGTCCCCATGCTCTCTTTGTAAATACCCCCCCCCCCAACTCCTATCAAGTATCATTTAAACTATTTGCAAGCATATAGATTGTGTTCACGGGGGTTGCAACGATTTTCAAGCTTTAAGCTTATGTTGCAATTCCTTTGCGTGTTCGTTACCTTGAATAATGTAGCTCTCTTAGTGGAGTTGTATACTATCCTGTAACTACTTCTTATCAATGTATACCTATTGTATATATTCTGCCTTGGCTATATGAGATGTACTTGCATACATTTGTATGCATTCCTATTTTGTGAACACGCATGAAATCTTGAATAAATAAATAAATAAATAGAGGTAAAGAAACGAGTGACTGAGGTAGTTATACCACTTCCGATACCACGGTTGGGTCCCCCAAATCCCCATCCCCGCTATAACTAGTAATCAATGGGTATTGTCATTTGCGCAGTCAGAAACTCGCGCTTTGTGCGCTGTCTGCCAAAGAGCTGGTTCTCAATGTTCTTTAGATATATAAATAGTTTAAAGAAAGTCGAATAAATGAATAGAAGCCTGTTCTAGCGGGATACAAGAAAGGATCGTGCCACACATTCATACTGGTCGACAACGTTCAAACATAATGGTGCACACATCACAATCGATGAATTGATGCTGCAGATTAGCATATTAGTGTCAGTATAGACCGGCGTGCTTATCACCAGTTTTATTCATACCTTCACGATAAAGATTGCCACTAAAGATAATCATCTGAAAGCTTACGCGAAGCTTGCAACAACTAATCCATATCAAGCGCAATCAAAATATTGAAACTCATTGAGTATGAGCGGGTGGATATAATCTCCTATTAGCAGGTATCTAAATAAAGGTATTAAATTACTTCAATACACTGGTAAATTACTCTCTATTGCACATATAAATGCGGAGGATGGCTATCACTAAATATTGTATAGATGTCATAACATACCGAAGGACTGAAGTGTTCGTTTGGGATAGTACATTGGGCTTGTTGACTATATGCTGTTGATAAGACATCATTATCAAAGCGCGTTACATATCCCTGAAAGTGAAGTGTAGGGTGTTATCTGTGGTCTAGTAAAGTGAAATATGTAGGGCCTACCAACAAAATACAAATACGAAAAGAAAATAAGTCGAAATTATGTTGCACACTCATGACACAAGTCAGTATAATGAATACGAGAAGACTGTAATACATTGTATTTTTACATGAATCTATATCAATTTGGATCGTTATTATTTTCTCTAATGCTTCGAAGTTGACTTAAATTTCTGGAGATGATATCATCTATATGTATAATGAATGTTTACAAAATGTATCAGATAAATATCTTAAACAAAAACTTCATCAAATGCTATAGAATCAGAGGTTTACTTCACTTATAACATGACCACTTGAAACATTTAAAGGACAAGTTCACCTTCATTAACATAAGGATTGAGAGAATGTAAAATATTAGTAGATAGCATCATTGAAAGTTTGAGGAAAATCGGACAATCCGTTCAAAAGTTATGAATTTTTGAAGTTTTTGTGCAGTCACCGCTGGATGAGAAGACTACTGCAGTGTATGATGTCACATGCGTACAACAATATAAGGAAAATATAAAGAGAATTTCACAAAATTTCATCTTTTGAAAAAAGTACATATTCCCTTGACTCGTTACTGAAATTTATTATGTTATGGGTAATATTATTCCCATTGCCTTTATAAAGAGGCAAGTCAAGTGCTCTTTTATTATGCGAAAAAAGTGAAAATATGTTGAATTTTCTTGACATTTTCTTTATACTGTTGTACTCATATGATATCACGAGCCATAGTAGTCTCCTCATCCAGCGGTTCCAACACAAACATTTTAAAAATTCATAACTTTTGCATCGATTGTCAAATTTTCCTCAAACTTTCACTGATGTGTTCTACTAATATTGCTGCATTCACTCAATCCTTATGTTTATGAAGGTGAACTTGTCCTTTAAGGAATGTCCATAATCATTATCAAAGAACGAGTTTTCATTTTGGTCGCCCATTCACTCTGTATGTTACGTCTAACGGGATTCTAACAAATAGAGGGATTGGAGGCCGCGCAATACTTTACTGTTTCTGGTTTTGGGTTAAAATTACCCTGCATTGATCATACTAGAAATTGTCAAATCAGGAATGGCCTTTGAGGCGTTAAGTCCGGGAAGGCCTCTCCCTGAATGGTACATCCGAGCTTTATGCCCGCGTCAGTCCTTTAATCAAGAGGACATTATGAAAAAAAGACAGTGAAATCCGAAATTTCCAGACTGGTTTTGGAAACCGGAATATGCATTCTTTATAGCTCGTAATCACCGCAAGCTGCCCTGTTACATCCACACAACTGTCACGGTTAATAATTTTCTACGTATATTCTGAGTGCATTTTAAAGATTGAAGTTTATTTGTTTTTCTTGGGATCTAGATTCAAAACAAAACAGACAGTCACACAGAGTTGTGGCATTTATTGTAGAGGTTGCAAATCTTTCTGGGTTTTGATTATCTGAAGAAAAAAGAAAATGCTTCAAACTATGTCGTAACAAATACTCGGGTTTTGAAAACGACATACGCACTTTTAAACAGACTACAAGACATATCCATTCTCTCAGAATAATATCCTAGCGCAAACCTACTGGTTTCAAATTTGGAAAATGCTATTGATTTACATAGATTATCATTGCCTTGGTCTTCGGCTTTTATTTGTATTTCTTTTGTCTTACTGCTAATGGTCGAGCTTTTTAATTGTATTTTCCGTAACGAAACACGAACTTTTATATCTTGTTTTCATGAAATCATTTCTGCAGAATAATAGATCAGTGGTCATCTTCATTCCGGTTATTATCAGAATGCAAGTTTCTTTGAAATCTTTCGAACAGACATGAGTGATGCTTCCCCCCCCCCCCCCCACCCTTTTTTTTGTGTCTTTACCACGTCTACGTTGGGAATTGCCGGTTTCCGTTCAAAATAGTCACGACTTACCAAGGGCTTATGATTGTGTGTGGATAACTCCTTGACCTAATTTATAATACTTATTCAGTCTTCCACATTTTCATTGATGAAGCGGGCGTTTTGTTGGCGGTGTGCGCGGGAACCTTTTCAGCTTCACTTTCATCATGAGTAGCCAATCAGAAAGCGCCGTCCTGAAGTCCCGCCTTCTATTCATAAGTATAGAAAGGTACATTCTTCACCTGCGCGGGAGCGGGTCCCATTCAAGTTTCGCTTTCATCATGGCCAGCCAATCAGAGCGCACTCTTATTCGTTTCTGATGTTTCCGACATGTTAATGCAATGGCTGATTGGGGGGGGGGGGGGGCTGATGGTGAATGAAGTGGCTACTCCACTAAACTGTAACTCACTTAAGTGATTATTCAACAGTCTACCCTTTGACCGTAGATTCACCAAAAAATAAAAAAATGGCATTCAAGTTATGATCACTAACCGATAACGTTGTTTATTAAAGAAATGAAAAGAAGATAGCGGAACGGAAAGAAACCATAACGCAGAGAACTAAGTGTAAACCTTAGCTCTAATACAGGGTTGGAACACAGGTGCGATCAAATTATGTAGACAGGTTTTTGAGTTTACCATGCACATAACCTGCTCTCGCGAACAAAATTCGTAACTTGTAAGTGATACGTCACATTATCGATGACATACCGGCAAACAATCACTAGATGTACCGCACACACTCCCATCAATACGATACATACAAATCATTGTGCCCATTTTTAAACTATCAGCTATCAGATATTTGGGTTGGGGGAGGAATGGCACACATCTGAATACCGTCCTCAGGTCTTTTCATTAAAGACAAGACACAATAGTTGATATAGTTTATTTCATATCACTGTGTCTTATAGCTGTATATTCTGCATGTACGGGGTTGTGGGGAGGTTCCAATCTGTTTACATACACTGTGAGATTCTGAAGGTGTTGGTTCAGATCTTGTCAACTGTCAAGCATGGTCCACTTTATTGGAAATGCCAAGATAGCAATTTACATAAAACTGAAACTCTCACGTCGCACGTTTCAACGCTCAATCACGACGTAGGGATAAACGGAGAAAATATCAAACAATCATCCAGAAAAAAAAAAGACCATGAGTAAATAAATAAACAAGAAGACCAAAAACAAGCATACACACAAGCGCCACACTGGAGAAAGATATGGGAATGAATATATCAATGAACATCGATAGGAGCGAATAGATGTAAGCAAGTGTGCGTTCGAGGTAGATACACCATTTCCGATAATACCACGGTTGGATTCCCCAACCCCCGTTCCCGCTAGAACAGTTGATGGGTATTGTCATCTACACGTATATGCTGTAAGAAACTCACGCTTTGTGCTGTCTGCAAAGGAGCTGGTTTTCACAGTGTTGTTAATTCAGAAACAGTTAAAAGCACGTTGCATGAATAGAAGCCTGTTCTGGCGGGACACGGGAATGGGATCGAATTACACATTCATCTCCTGTTGGCAGGTCCTAAGATAAGAACTGTGCTAAGTCCTAATATCAATCGATTGAAATACACTGCCACATTCAACGCAAATAAGGGATGTGCTGTTCATTGGCCTTTTTAATAGTATACTGTTGAAAAGGCATTAATATTCAAACGCGCTACATACGATGTAATTAACTCAGAATGTTTTAGCGTAGGGTTTTATTATTGGTCTAGTAAAGTGAAATATGTACCAACAACAAAACTTGTTTTCGGCCCCCCCCCCAAAAAAAAAAAAAAGGAAAAAAGGAACAAGAACTAGAAGAAAAGAATCGAAATCATGTTGCATGCACCACGTTACGCAAGTAGGGCCTAAGTATAAATACGGGAACGAAGTTTTGTTGGTTTTTTTTTTCCAAGAATCTAATACTTGCATTTTGGGCTGGTCATTTCTTTTCTTTCACGATACGCAACTTGATTTGAATTTCTGGAAATGCGTGCAATGTCATGTACGAATGACGTATTATTGCAAAAATATCTCCGATAAATACGTCTGAATAAGAACATCGTGAAGTGACTCGAATCACGCAGAGATGTATTTCACTCACAAAATGACCACTAAAAATACGGAAGGTATGACTGTCACTGGAATGACAAATCACATTCCGATATATCGTTTCTGGACATTTATGTATATTGTTCTTATGCAGAGAACGGATATTATTAAGAATTTAAGTGGCCCATTCACTCGTACGCATAACGGTATATTCCAACAAGCGGTTGACCGTAGCATAATACTTCTTGACTTTTGACTTCCCATCAAGTTCGTGTATCGTTATCGCTATTGTATGGTCAGGAATCAGCTTTGTGGTGCAGTCCTGAGATTGGCTTTATTCGTCTACAATTCAGATGGTACTATTAACAGCTGTATCAGATAATAGCTTATTATTATATATAGGGTGAGGTAAACCATCAAATAAATGAACATTGATGACAGCTCCTAAAAAAAAAAAAATCTTTCTTTCTTTCTTTCTTTCTTTCTTTTTATCTTTCTATGAAGACTTCACACTTAGTACACTCGCAGAACACTACATTAGCACATCGGTATGAATTCATTCACTGTACACGGACTCGGGACACGGATTTTTCTTTTTTTTTCAAGCAAATAAACACAATTCCGAGAAAATTAACAGTTATGACGATAAGACAAACCTATCAATTTGTGATCGCGAAATAGATCCCGAGTCGGTAATGCGGATGACGGTAGCGTTCGCATGTTAGTATTTGGGAAATAGCAAGCATCAACCTGTAGTACAACTTTTTTTTTGTCAAGACAAGGTCCGCCTTTAAAATGTCAACATTTCATCCCTTCGTCTCTTTCTAATCACCACGGAAAGAGAGATAATGGAAACAAAAATACAAGCGCGACGCAAAAGAAATTTCGCTGATGAAACGCACAGACGGAGTAGTTCGCTAGCATTACCAAAACTACATCAAGACAACTGCTATTTCGCAAGTAAGCATATGTTTGTCAGCTCCGTACGCACTAAAACGGGAGTAACTTAACTGATAGCGATAATCTTTTATCATTTTTGATTATCTTGACTGATGGAATTACTTCATAAATATACTTCGCGCGTTAACGGTGACTTGATATCAACGACATTATAATCTCCCGCTGGCACTTACTGACATCTTGGTAGCTTGTCAATCAAAACATGACAGCTGACAAACGCCCGAGGAGGGGAGGAAATCATAGCTATTGTTTAGCGAAATAAGGCGAGAGTCATCACCTATTGTATTCTTGCCGAGATCCGCGCTTTTGTTTCGCTGGGTGACGCAGCGGCTATCTTCACACGCCGCTCGCTCGAATAGGTAGTCAGCGAGGCGGCGTCACACTTTAATCGGTGTCAACCAATCAGCGTCGCCCGCCGCAGTCACACTCCACCAATCACAGCGCGAGCTTTAATCCGCCGGCGCGCTCCGACAAAACTTCAGTCTTCAACTCCAGGTTTTCCCGAACTCGTTAAATACCGCTGCTCTTTCTCACTTATCTCATAACTTTATCCGCTCTTCGCTCGACTCTGATCACATTGCTCTCAAATTATTCATTACTCTCTATAACTGCGTCTCCTTCATCGTCGATAATCGTCTTCGCTGCTGTACTCCGAATCATCACATCTGTCCAACTCTACCCTTCATCGCTTTCCATTTACGACAGTTCTAAGAAGATTTTGATAAGAAGATGGCCGCTGCTGCTTCACGTTTCGTCTCCGTCCTGATGTGCTCCGGTCCGACGTCGGGGAAGGTGTGCATGGTGCCCGAATGCGACCTCGTTCATCGCGCCGCTAAGCTGCGACTCGGTACGCACGTCCTGGTCCAGCCTCACGACGGCAGCAAGAGACGCAAGGCGATCGTCGTACTCATTAATCGTAAGATAAATCTCCCTCTCTGTCTTTCTTTCCGTATCTCACTGTCTCTCTCTCTCTTTCTCTCTCCATATGTCTATTTCTCCTCTTCTATCTATCCTCTTGTATCTATCACTGGAAGCACTTTGATTCACAAATAAAACATTTATAAAGCAACATGTAGGTGGAATATACAGAAGAAATTTGCAGCTGCCTGTCTTCTACGCAAATTTATTTATTGATTCCTTCTCCATTCTCAATCAATGATATAATGTATTATCTTTACAAAAAATTATTGGCTTTAGGAATAGGATTTAACATTTGATTGATTTTTAGCTCAGCTTCAGCAGAAAAAAATAAAGCTATTTGTACATGTTGTATTAGGCTAAAATTACATCATGTTACTGCATAATCTAATGTACCTGTACAATGGTAATCATGTTAATAATTTTTCCCCTCTCTCCCTCTCTTCTGCTTATTTTACAGCTGGTCTGCCCCTCCCTGAGTCCCCTGTTCCGGATTCCACCCAGCGACAGACCACCAAGCGCTCCTTCGACCAGCTGGGTCACCTCCACGACGCACCAGTAGCAGCACTACCAGCGAAGCGCTTCAAGCCCGGTCCGTCCCTGCCCGTCACCCTGCCCGGTGCCGCCCCGTCTCCTCTCCACGAGCCGGCCTTCGTGGGGTACGACAGCCGTGGCAACCCCCGCACCAGCTTCCTTCGCACCGGGGACCAGCTGCTGCCCTCGCCGCGTCCCCCGCTCCGCCGCCGGCTCTCCTTCACTCGTGTCTCCTCGCTGCAGAACATCGACACGCCACTCGACCTTGCGGAGCTCCAAGACTTCGTCTCTCCCGACACGGCGACATCCCAGGGCATCGACCACGAGTTCGCCGCCTCTTTCTCGCAAGCTGGTGATGCAACGACGCTGCCATCGGTGTACCCCGACGCTCGTCCCGTTCGGCCGGCACAGTTCTCCCGCCAGCTGGTACCCGCCGACTCCAGGGGGACGACGACGCTCTCACCTAGTGACTCCGTTCGCTACAAGCTCGCCCGCAGCAGCCGCCACCTCACCCAGTCTCCTCGTATGCCGTGATGCTCAGGTATAATTCTGGACACTATCGCCATCATCAATCTCCTTGTATGTTGATATATGACACTGGACACTTGTTACTATCAATAGTCTCTTCCTTAGCTGATATATGACTGTGGACACTTGTTAACATCATCTAGCAGGATGTGCCTGGACTTGTCTCGGAACTCTTGATGGACCTCTTCCCATGAACTTTCTGGACGTTGTATCTACATTGTACATTTGATTTGTATTTATATTGTACATTTTAACTTATATAATACTATTTGTAGCATTGAAGCAGCTGTGTCTACACTCGTGTCTTGCCATAATTGATTGTAGTGTTGATGCTTATACAAGGTTCTCTTATCATCTTGAGTTTTTCAAAATGATATCCATACAGCTATGTAATTCTTGCCAATTTTGTACATTATCATTTTGTAAATATCATTTGAACTGCGTGTTACACATACGACTTGTAATACTGTTTGTAACATTAAAGCAGCTGTGCCTACACTCCTGTCTTGCCACAATTGTAATGTTGATGTATATACCACGTTTTGTTATCATCTTGATTTTTTTTTCATTATGATATCCGTGCAGCTATGAAATTCTTGCCAACTTTGTACATATTATTTTGTAAATATCATTTGACCCGATTGTATGTAGTGACTGTTTTCACTACTTCAATAAAGAAAATGAATGTCAATGAAAATTGAAACTTGTCTGTTTTTCTTTTTAAGATTCGCATCAATGTTTGTGTGTATGTGACTGTGTGTGTGTGCAACTTTGAGTATCACATATATATATAATATATATATATATATATATATATATATACTAAAATATACTCTCTCTCTCTATATATATATACATACACACACATGTATATATATTCTCGAATATCAAGTCTCAATATATAATGCATTATTAGCATCCAAAATCTTTGAATAGTTGCATCAACTTTTGAACAAGTTGAAAATTTGGTGCAACGATTAAAAGTTGTTGACAGCTGATGCATTGCAATCCCTTTCTTTGATTTTTTATACATAAATATGTGATATATTATACAGTAATATGACAAGAGGATCATTGGTTATCTGTATAAAAGTTGTACATGCAGTATATGATACATATATATGTACACAAAAGCTTCATACTGTTCCATTCACCCTTCTCTCTCTCTCTCCTTTTCTTGCTATCTATCCATCCATTCATCTATCTATTTCGCTTTTTTTTTTCTCTCTCTCTATATATATGTAGACACACACAAGGCTTGGTACCAACATATCTTTTCTTAAAATTGGTGGCCTGATATCTATATCTGGTGGCCCTGTGGCCTCGATATATATATGCATATACAGTTGAACCTCTATTATCCGGCCTCCCTTTATCCGGATCTCTCTATTATCTGGACGCAATCTCGCCATGATTTTTTTTTTATAATTACGGGAAGAAAGGGGAATTCCCAACTCCTTGAGAACTCCTACCCAAACACACATGAATTACATATTACTTCCAATATGATTAACATACATTGCATCAAATTTCCTTCCAAATTGCTTACCTTCAGACATTTCAACATCCCGAAACATCCCCAAATGTAACAATGAAAAGGTTGCAGTATACACATTACTACATGTGGTACTACAATGAGCTACATCAGTACATGTGTATGTATATGTACATGTATAAAGCATTGAGTCTCCCGTATCCGGCCAAATCCCTTATCCGGATGAGTCCCGGTCCCGACTTGTCCGGATACGAGAGGTTCAACTGTATATATATATATATATATATATATATATATATATATATATAAGCTCAGTCGGTAGAGCACCGGTCTAGTAATCCGGAGGTCTCGGGTTCGAATCCCGATGAAAACCCATTTTCTTTGCTCAAAGTTTTCGCTATTTATTATTACAATTGTTTCTGGTCAGTTTTTCCTTCCTTGTTTCAAAATATATATATATATATATATATATATATATATATACATGTTTAATATATATATATATATATATATATATATATATATACATGTTTAATATATATATATATATATATATATATACATGTTTAATATATATATATATATATATATATATATATATATTTATAGCAACATGCAACTCAAACTCTACTGTGGTTCTTCTGTTGGTATACTACATAAATTAATATCATTAAGACGGATATGTCACAAAGACAAGCGCAAGCCATCAGACAACATCCATTCTTCACCACATCAGAAATTATCTTTTTTTTTTCAAACTGTTCTGAATGTCTTTAGTCTCATTAATAATATGAACACAACATGAAGAAAATGAGGATGCAGCACGCATGTCTTTTCAAACACGTAGGGCACATAAGAAACACATGCCTCACACGGAAATACGCACTCATTCGGACACTCACCACAGTCTCCGCATGGATCTTGTCGTGCATTCCAGCAGATTTATTTCTCGCTCTGAGGTCATCGATCAGCGACCTCTTCTGACTCACATCCCTGTCCAAGTGTTGAATTCTAAGGCACAAGAATTAATGCAAAGTTTCCTCTTTACCCAGAATTTGAGGAATGTACATTGGTAGAGATACGAGTGCAACAAAATCTTGGCATACAGAGTTCATAAATGTCAAATATCTTGGAAAGTTGTTTAATCTTTACCTGAAGCAAAGTGATGAAAAATAGATTGAGGCTTAAAGTTTTGTAACTTTTATTTCCTAAGACCATTTTACACTATGAAAAAGCATATATCTCCCGATAAATAGAATCAGAATATTGGTCGCAATGCTGTAAATATGTCAGTCATGGACACAAGTGAATTTAGACAAACAATGACTGACTGATGGTACTGATTTAGCCCAAAATTATTACTGATAACACAAATATGACAACTGAAATGCAAGAATAAAAAATTGACATTGGTGTGCAGCTTTAAAAATTACAAGACAGCATAAGTGACTTTACTGTTGTACTGCTTCTTCGAATAATACTTTATAATAACAACATGATAATAATAGTGCTTGATAATGATATGCGCTGCGCATTTAATTTTTACTTTTTCTTACTTTGTTTTCTTGTCACGATAAATCTAGTGCTGCTCAGCCACAAAAAGTCAGCACATTAATCAGGAATTGGTAAAAAATCTTGTGTTTTCATGATTACTTCTTCTTAGTTCTGTTAGTTATTTACTTGCCTGCTTTCGAGTGACTTGATAGTTTCCCGTTGATCATCCGCCTGGGACTTCAAGGCTTTTATCATGCTCCCTTGACGGACTATTTCACTCGCCTGGGACTGGTAGGTCATAATGATGCAGCAAATGATAATAATAACAATAATAATAATCATATATGAAACAAATTACATGCTCATCTCGAAAAAGAAATTTCACTCAATTTCGTGGAAGAGAAACATACTTACAATAATAATGATGATAATGAAGAAAATCCTAATGAAATATAAATTTGAGAGTGAAACAATTGTCACCATCAAAAATAATGACATTATTTATTTATAGAGGGACAGAAAATAGAGATATTTGGGCATCTGACTGTCCAAGTCAATATCTTCATGGAATCATTGTTGAAATAATACCTTTATTTCTCATGTGTTGTCTTTATTGAAGACCATTCAGTGTGAATGTATTTGTGAAACTTCCAAGTACTTATGGGCACTTTATATTCCTGGAAATTAAACTGCATTTTCCAGCCCGCCAATACTCTGGGTAGTCATGGAGACTCAAGCAGGAAAGGATGGGAAGGAAGAAGATAAAGTTGTCATACTTTGAGCCGTGCTTCTGAGCTTCGCCAGTCTGCATCGGTGTGTCTCTCCGTCTGCTTTTGGGCAAGATCTTCGTTTTCAGCCAGAAGCAGGTCTTTTTGCTTCTTGGCATCTTCCAAATCGCTTGTCAACCTCTAGAATGTCATAAGGGGCACCAAAAAAGAGAGAGTTAACAAAAAAAAAAAAAAAAAGAAGGAGTTCTCGATTGATGAGAAGTCTTACTTGATGTCAAAGCTGGTGGTAATTGAAAGAGTAAAATCACACATACAGAAAGAGTGAAGGGTGCCTTGATATCAGACAAAACAAAAGAGGGCGAAGAAATTTTTGAGTTTTATCAGATTTTACAAAGCACTGATCAGAATCATTATCAAACGTGCAATTACAGGAGGTGACATAATGGCCTCATAATTCTTCCTTTGATCTGTACATTGATTAATATCAGAATTTTTTTTTGTTTTTTTGATATTCATCAAACAACTGTATGCAGCTATGACTTTATAAAGCTTTATAAATGTCTATTTATTTTTTATTATTTTTTATTTTTTTATTTACGGGATGACAACACTTATCTTTATTTTATATACAAGTGTAATTTGCATATTACACAATCCTGACCAATATCACTGTGCCAATAAAGATGTGTACAACTTCAATTTTCCGTAACTTTCTCGTACAAGTATGTGGTGCATCATCATGCTACCGATATAAAGCCAAAGAATTAAATGAAGAAAATGCATGTAAAGCCTATTTTTGCATTATAACCCCTACAATTCTTTTAATAATAAAAGTTTTCCTTGCATTGTAGTAGGGAAAATTATATATTGACTAAAACATGTGTTGATTTATGTAGTCTTACAGGCTGTGAAAAGATGGCATCAAGAAACACATATAAATTGTTTTAAATGAAGATGACATTCAAATTCATCAAGTATGTAATTATCAGGCTCATGAGATTATGATTTTTCATAGCTTTCTTAGGCAACCCAGTTCCCAATGTGACATTTATAAACTTTGTAATGGACATCTTTGAAAAAAAAAAGATAAACAAATAAAAAACTGTTGCAACATATTTTCTTGTATTTGCAATTGATAAATAGACTCAAGACAAAAAAAATACAAACTTTGTCAATTCAAAAAACTGATGACAGCTGACCACAGAAAGTTTTATTGCAATATTGTTCATACTTTAGGAGTATCTCTCAAATTGTAACAAGATTGTTATTGACAATGTACCTGAACATATTTCAGAAAGTATGCATCTGTATTTCATTTTCATATTTAAGTATTTTTATTCTGATTTTACAATAACTGTATCTATTTATCTTTTTTTTTTTCCACAAAACTGTTAGGTTTGCTGGAAAGAGACTTGACTAAGTTTGTGAAAATGTTATGGTTTGCTGGTAGGTTGTTTTGTGGTCGAACCTGGATGGTAATCTTGAAGTTATTATGTCGGGCTGTGGCAAGGTTGAGATCAGCTTGCAGCGTCTCGTTCAAGCGCTTCTGGTCAGCAGCGGCTCTCTGGAGCAGTGTTCTCTGCTCCTGCAAGGTGCTCACCTGAAACATTCAAGGAGACAATCAATAATGATGGTGACAATAATACTAATGATAATGAAAATAATAATAACAATAATAATAATAATAATAATAATAATAATAATAATAATGATAATAATGATGATAATAATAATAATAATAATAATAATAATAATAATAATAATAATGATGATAATAATAATAATAATAATGATAATAATAATAATAATAATAATAATAATAATAATAATAATAATAATAATAATAATAATAATGATAATAATAATAATTATAATTATAATTATAATAAAACACTTATTTAGCACTCAATATGGGCATTTCCAAGTGCATTAACATGAGACAAAGAAATTATCAAAATAATTTCCCTGTATCAAAATGCAGGGATGTCACCAAATAAAAGTGGATTTTGAATGATTCTAGGTGTCCATAGGACCTGTATGATCACTCCCACTGTGTTCACACCTTATGTCTTATTTTGCATCAACAACAAACACAGAGATTATGTAATCTCCACCCAGGATATCATTTTTCAAACATGCAATTTCCATGTCATCTGCAGACGTTTCATCATCCACTATCTCCACCATTTCATGCACTGTCTGATTATGTCAAAACATGACTTACTATCTAACAATATACTGCAACTGATGATTATCATAAAGCTACCATGGTCGAGTGGATATACACGTATCACAGATATCATTTACATTTTTTACTTTTGCCTCAATTGTACCCATTTCTCCTTTTCGCATTATAATTCAGATATAAGATCTACTGGACAATATCCAAAAACAACCTTTCTAGAGTCATCACTACTTTTATTGATGATCATCATGTAGTGTCCGAGAGCACAATAATTCTCTCCCTCTTTTTTCCTTTTTTTCTAAAAATAAAAAATCAAATAAAACAATGTATTCAATGATTCTCACATTGCTATAATTGGCAGGTACTAAACATTATCACCATCAAACAAAATCATCAGCATCACCATCTTCATTATCATCATCATCGATATTATCATTATCATCATCATCATTATCATCATCAATATAAGAGAAGTTTTTAAACCAGGCATGCCATAATACACACCACTATTGTTATTCATGACACTCTCTGATATCTAAGCTTACATAATATGAAAATACTACACTCTGTTTAATTGCTTTAGTGTTAGAAGGAAGAGAGAGCAGGGAGCAGAAAGTTTTTGGGTGAGAACTAGTTATTATACTTGGCATATGATCTGTAAACAGCAAAAGGATGTGTATAGTTTTTAAAAGAAGGTAGAACAAAAAACGGTTAAACACCACTTCTCTTGATCTCATTCTTCTTTGATAAATGGCTTATATTGAGACTGCTTCATAAACTGTAGATTTCACTGGAAATAATTGAGTGGTGCTCTCAAACATTCACACATACACACACAAAAAATGCTTGTTGTAATGACTACACTTGGCCTCATAGAAAATGTGCTTTATCCACCATCCAGGAGACCACCCATCAGCCATGAACAGTGTTGCCATGACAACCATCCTCCTCCTCACCTGTTGTTGAAGAGCACCCAGTCTCCTCTTCAAGGCCCCCGTACCACCTGGGACGGGGCTCTGCCCCCTCCTC
Organism: Diadema setosum; assembly: GCF_964275005.1. Taxonomy (NCBI): domain Eukaryota; kingdom Metazoa; phylum Echinodermata; class Echinoidea; order Diadematoida; family Diadematidae; genus Diadema; species Diadema setosum. The sequence continues at coordinate 28,783,775 of NC_092691.1, read as the reverse complement.
CCCCTGGCAGATTTTTTAGAGCTGGGCTGGCTTGTCACATTCAGACTCTTGATAGGAGACGTGGCTATGTCTCTTCTTTTGGATACTACAGTAGCAAAAATATAACCAGATTCTAAATAGAGAATGAGTTTATAATTGTGTTTAGAACATCGACTTTGAACTTTCTGTAATTGCTTTGCTTTTTTGGTTTGATTTCCATGAAACTTTTCACAGTTACGTTTGATTTTAGACTACCTACTAAAGTGCACTTGAACTTGCAGTAAAGTTCCTCTGTTTACAGTATCATCTGTAAAACGCAGATTACAGTATGCAGTAATATTATATAGATATTGCATTTTTAGAGGTGAGATAAACACCTGACATCCTCACAGGATTTCTATTTTCCCCAGATCATGTTTTCTTAAAGTGCACAATACTGAGGGAAAATATTGAGGTGAGAATGTAATTGAAATTCACATACAGACTGTCAAGTGTTATACTGCATCAATAGACAAGGCAATATTTGTCGTACTATATTGCCAACATAAAATACACATCATTTCATAGCCCCATCAGCAGCCAGTCAAATTCTTGAATTATATGACTTGACATGATATTACTGCTCGCAATATAAAGATTCTAATCCTCAGCTGCATTTAGTCACGTGATCGCATCATGAACAATCAAGAACCAGTATTCATGTACACAATTGATATTCTAAAATATTTGCTATTTTGCTTTATGTATTAATCTGTATTTTCAATATTGTAATGAACAATCTTAATGGCTTTGCTGGTAAATAAGCTCCTTTGATTTAAAGAGAATGACAGAAAAACCAACTTGGAGAAATGCCTTGTATTCCTGGGAAAATGGCGCCCTCTGTTGACGTAGATGCCACATCACTTCCCTCCGTCTCTGTCATGACTCCACTTTCTGCATACACCACTAAAAAAAACCAGTTTACAGAACAAAGACAGCATTAAACAACAGCACACAAACAGTTCACAATTACTGTCAACTACTTTGCAAACGCATATTGCACTCCTCTGTTCACAGAAAAAGCAGACAGCAATAAGAAACTTCAACTTCAATGGGGGGGGGGGGGGGGCGCTGTGGCATAGTGGATAAGACTCCCGACTCCCGATCGGAGGAGCCGAGTTCGAATCCCGCCAAGCGCTTATGTCCTTGGACAAGATGTTTTACCCACCATGTCCCTTTCGACCCAGGTGTATAAATGGGTACCTGGCAACGCTGGGGTAATAATAATGGCAGGGCCCTCTGGTAGAGCAGTGGCAACACTGAAGAGGTTACCCTGGGTAAATAAGACCTTATTATTATTATTATTATTTTTATTAATTACTTCCCTTCTCACAGGTGGCTCCAACTGAAATCTACCATTTTGAATCAAATGCACACTTAACAAGTATGTCATTCTGAAAGCAAAATTCAGTATTGCATATCTACCTACAAGCATTCTGGCATTGCTTTTTAGATACATGTGACACAGAATATCTCAATTTTTGTTTCATGTTCTATGTGTTTATGTGTAAGACTTGAAACAAAAGGAATTTCCAAATGGACAGTAAAGATTAAAATTGAAACTGAATTGAAATTATATATACCACTCACAGTGAGAAGTTTGAAATTGCCAAAAGCTACTTGCACGCTTGAAGACAGTGTCTAAAGAACCAATCTGAAATATAGAATGATTCCAGTCGAGGCTTTCAGTCTCATTATGGTACTTCAAAAGTGAAATTTTCCCCACAATATATTTGTCATGCTCAGTCAAGTGTGCTGAAGTTTGTGCGCTTTTAATTTTTTTTACAAATCACTCGAAATACCAGGTATTACAGCGATTTGTGTGTAAAGTACAGTAAAGAAAACATTGGAATTATCACAAAGTGCAGAAATGGCTGCATCACGAAATAATTCATGATTTAAAAAAAAAAAGTACCCCGTTCGGTCTGAGTTGCCACCGACATGAGCAGACTGGTGAAGGCCGGGCTTTCCTCGTATGCCTTAGCCATCCTGTCCAGGTGGTGTAGGACAGACTCCAGCTGCCTCTTGGATGGACTGGGGCTTCCCATACTACTGGAGCGCATCCCACGGGAACTCCTCCCCAGGGTGCTGGATCCGTGTCCAGAACTGTGCCGGGCTCGGCGCGAACTGGCCCTGGAAGAGGACCTTGGAGGGGACATACTCTGAGATCGCCTGATTCTCGTTGGCCTGTTGGGGGTTGAGTGTGTGATGACTGGGCTGCTGGAGAATAATTTTGCGAAACCACAAAATCCTTCATTAATCGGTGATACTTGTGAAAGTTACACTGATACAATTCTAATGCTCCAGTATACATCTGAATGCCATTACATTTCACTTCACAGTTCATGAGTGACATTTGTTACAGGTACATCTGCACACATTTTAAAATGCAATTTTACTCTATAATACATGTGGACTGCAATATCTTCATCAGAATAGAATTGCACTTAACATTATTCTTCCTTTTCTCTGAAGATTAATGCAGTGTACATTCCAATGCATCTTCATGTTTTATCATAAAAATTGGTATCTTGTTACCAAGACATACCCTCCATTTATTTCAGTTGAACTCCATCTTCCATTGCTGGAAGGAATGGTGACAATAAACTGAGGTGAAATGAAACAGCTTGGAAGGCTCTTGTCAGGCAGCTCTGAATACCAAGGTACATCATACAGCGCTGATACCAATGAAGAGGAAGGGTTGGTATGGTAAGACTGCAATTGACAGCAAAGTTCCTCACCATGATGCCAAGGGGAAAGAGTGTAGCTGCCTTGTTCTATTTCTCGCCAGATTCTCAACACGTTTAATCGAGAAGAGGGGTCAAAGGAAGGACCCGTGCCTGCATAGGTTAGTTCTGCGCATCTTTAGTCAGATTCTGACAGACTTCCATCAATGGATCATCTCTGCACTTCTCTGTCAATCTCTCCTACGAGGTCCGCTAAAATTTACACTGTCAGTGATCTATCTAATAGTGCACATTGCTGCCTTCATTACTATTACTGATGCATGAATATTCATCAGTTTGTTTCCTTTCACTAGTAAGAGCAGAATAGGTACAGATCTAGGTGTGAAAATAAAAGAAGTACTCACATCTCTGACAAAGAGCTGTCCGTGTCTTCCTCTTCTTCCTCTTCCTCCTCATTGTCTGATATAATGATGTGAACACCGGAGCCGACCTCATGACTGCCTTTCTCCTCCTAGCGAGGACAGGAAGATGGAATGCATCCATGGTGATAATGGATAAACAGCAGAACATTGTGAAAATAATGATGCTTACAGATCCTTAGGTTCTGAGTATGGGGTCACTGAAATATTGGACTCAGCCATCATTTTCCTACAAAAGTTGCCAGGTTCATGTACTGTACGAGCTGAAATTTTTGCGGTGGTTTTATTTTCGCGAATTTCGCGAATCGCCTTTGAACCGCGAAAATAACAACACGCGAAAATAACAACGCACAAATAACTAAGTTCAGTTAGACCCTCGCAACCGCGAAATTAACAACACACGAAAGTGTCCTCCAAGTAGCAATTCGCGAATATATCTGTACGCGAAAATTTCAGCTTGTACAGGATATCACTCATTAAACAACTTACAACCTATCAAGCCCTACATGAGAAATTTACACAGAGAAACCCTACCTGAGAAACTCAGAAGGAAATTCCACTCCAGTTGAGTTTGATGACAAGAAAAAGTGAAGTAAAAAATTTGAAGCTTCACAAAGATTGGACAGGAGATAACAATCCAAATTTTTCAGTTTATTTTTCATTTCACTTCACTTTATTTATTTCCATCATTCGACAAGGATAAAAGACACATATAACATAACATACAAATCAAAACAAAGATGACACACAGTATTGATACATGTACTATACAAATCAGCACAAAGTACAGAATACATGCAATGATGAAAAATGGAATGTACGTTTGTACATGAAGCCTTTACATGGCTTGTAAGACTGTACATACCTAATAGTGTAAAAAAACAAATTGGAACTGGCAAAAAAAAGAAAAAAAAATGAGATACACATCTTTAACAAAAACAATCACAGTGATAACAACATATTCTAGACACAAAGTATTTAAACCATTGCAGTTTTGGTCAGCAATTACTATCCCTCCCTTTTGAAATTTATTATTACCCACTCAATACGTCCTAACTATAATTTAATGCAAAGAATACAATTTAATGCAAAGAATACAATTCATTTATTTCAATTTCATATCAAATATAAAAAAATTCGTGTGCAAGTCAAGGGGACACTTTTGAGGTGATAACATCAGCACTTCATCTAGTTTGCTTTATATGATTGTGACTAATAACACTGTCTTCCACTTAAACAAAAGGTGTCATTTTACAATTCCATAACATTTACTTGTGCATCCATTTCAAATGAAACTTTTCTGCTTTGTTTGACCATACTGTATTGACTGAAAATCTACTAAAACATACATTGTACAGTAGCATTGGTCTTCAAGGAGAGCCGGAAAGGAATGGTACTTTACCTGTCTGCGAGTGGAGTGCATCATCTCCCATCTCTCCTCCTCTGTTCGCTCCACCTGTCTGGTGACGTCCTTCATCTTTAGCTGCAGTTTGGCCACCTCCTCCTGCAGTGCCCGATACTCAACCTCCCTGTGAGTTGCCACGGTCTTGGCCTGGACCAGGTCAGCTCTCAGGGACCTAGGGAGGACGGCAGTAAAAAATAATTACGTTCACATTTTCAAGTTGTTGTTTGATATGGCAGTTGTCAAGGATCCTCTTTATATGCATATGCACAGATACCAACATCATAAACAGCATTGCAGGATTTTGAGGCCTGAAAAGGCAAATTATTGGTGGAAAAACCGTATATTTCATTTCCTGCAATTGATATGTGTAGTAACAGAATCTGAGAAAAGCAGTATTTTCCATTTCCATGAAACCTGCACTATTGTGACAAAAAGCAACAACAAAACAAAACTAACAACAACAAAAAAAAAACCCACACAGCACAGAATACTGCAAAACAAGCAACAATTGGCATCTCTGCATATGTATGCATTATACATTAACACTTACAAATGCAAAGACACAGCATAAATCAAGAGAGGAGGGAGGACGGAGGAGGATAAAAGAAGAAACTTGAAGAGAATTATCTATCAAAAGTCCCGAGTCCCATTGGTGTTTCCGCTCTTACCAGCTGGTAACATTATATTGATACCATAACTCATTAGGCAACTTCATTACGAAACAAAAGAAAAAGGGGACTGAAATTCCTAAAATATCTCAAACTTGACTGCATCAAATCAAAGTTTATTTATCTTGGAAGAGCAGTCACTGCAACAGTCAATGGGTTAATGATAGATAAAGAACTGGGAAAAAGGACACATTTTGCTCATGACTAACAATAAAAAAAAAAATGCCTACTCAATCTAGGCACTTCTTCTGTTGACATTCTTTATTGGTCAGCAACAAAATTACTATCTTTTCAAAGTCTTGCTAAGATTCACAATTTCAAAAACACTGGAATTTCAGATGAAATGAGAGAAATTAATGTCTGGCTACCTGACTTTTCTTTCTAGCTGGTCTCTTTCTTCAGTCCAGGCAGTCTTTTCAGCCTGAAGTGACGTCAGCTTTTTCTGCAGTCTCTTATTCTGAAGGTACAAAAAAATAAGTGATGATGATGGGAAAAAAAAAAATTAAGCGCAAATGAGGTCTCACAAAATTTTCTGTTCACCGTCTGTCCCACAAATATAGCTTGACTTGAGGATATGAAAGTTTTGTACAAATTGAAGTGTTACATGGGTCATGACATCTCCAACGTCTATCACAATCATGTGAAAATTTGTGGTTCTTTACAAGTGAGGTATACATGTGTAATAAAGCATATACCACCTTCATGAAAATTTGTCTATTTTGTCATGTCAGCACATATGCAGAACAGCAAAGATACACATCAAAGAGAAAACGAGGTGTACACAATTGTCCACACTTGATTCTCCTGTCTGTCTAATAAAGTAAATGAGTTGCCAAGACAGATCTGTGGAGGGATTTATCTACCGTTGTCACAGGAACACAGACAATTTCTTGCATGTCTTCACCTTTTCACTCAGGTCCTCCGCCCGGGATTTCTCCCTCTCCTCTCTTCTATTGGCCGCCTGGAGACGAGCCAAGTGGCTCTCTAAACCTGTGGTGAAAAGTTAGGGTACAGGAAGAGGAAAAGATGTTCACTTCTCTAATACAAAGTCTTAATTATTGTAATTCCATTCGCACTTTCTTTTTCACTTTGAAAGTAAGACATCAAAGCAAAATGTTTGAACCTCCCAAAGATATATCTCATACACATATCTACACTGTTAAACAGAACAAAAGCCTTATTATTGGGAGCACAACTCATCAATCATACACACATCCCAGGGGCGGATCCAGGAATTCTGTAAAGGGGAGGCGTCTTTACAAAATTAAAGGGGGTGCATGTGCCTCCCCCCCCCCCCCCCCCACCACACACACACACACATTTTTTCTTTTTATTTCTGTTGTTTTAAGAAAAAATAAAGAGGGGGCACGCACCCGGTGCGTTCCCCTCTGGATCTGCCACTGCATCCCAACATCAATAATACACATACACATCACGCAAAATTATCAGCCCCTATAATAGGCTTAAGTAGTTTGTCAGAAACTTAAGGGGAAAAAAAGAACAGTTTAATAAAGCCATGTAATACTACACATGCCAAACTTTTTGAGGGGTTATTTTTTGCAAATTCCAACAAGTCTGCGCTAACTGTGAATGTGACAACACACAAAAATATTAAATCTGATCCCAACAGGAGTGCAAGTTGCACGTACATTTCTCCATTCATTTTCCACAATCACAAATTCCAACCACTCGCAAAATTGTCTCAATTTGCAAGAACAAATGAAAAATCAATATGGCATATACAGTACCTATTAGTGAAGAACATAGATAACTCTTCAAACACTTCTACTTTTGAAATAACATGGGCATTTTTATGCAGTGCATTTGTCATTGGTAATGACAGGGTTATTAGATAGCTGCTGTCAGTGTACAATGAACGCTGGCTAGGAAATTTCTTGCTAAGTTCTGCATGCATCCCACCCACCGAAGAGGTGGCATCCAATATCACAGATCTAGATGAGAGGGGTTTCGCTAACAGGTAAATAGAGTCCCTACCTTGTCTCTCGTCTTCCAGACACCTAGTGAGTTCCTCTATGGTGGTAGCATCGACTCCAGCCTGAACCCTCAATCTGTCCATCTCCTCCTCAATGTTCATCCTTAAAATTCATTAGAAAAAAATTCATTGGACACTCTACTTAGCATCATGTCATCTAGATTCAAAATGTGATTTTATAAACAGGGGAATCTACCTCCAATATGTATATCTGCATTCAGTGCAAGCACTGATTAACCTCTTCAATACAGAAGGCAGTTAGAATAATATATGCCAAAATATATATCAATACAAAGTCAAAGGAATGTGTACCTTGCACACACAAAAAAATGACACTTTGTGGAATGTTTTACATTCTCTTTCTATCATTGTCTGTACTGTGACGTCACGAACAGTTGCAGGCTTCTTATCCAGCAATTGTGGCCCCAATGTTTAAAGATTTATAATTTTTGAATGGACTGTCTGATTTTCCTCAAACTTCACTGACATGTTCTACTATGAACATATCCACATGTATATTTGGACAACATTACTATATATGAAATATGCAGCATTTACAACGATACCTAGTTCTGACATAAAAAGTGGTTGTTTAATATCAAGTTTAATATCAACACAACATTTCATGACCTTGAGCCAGGGCAAAGGATAAGTTTTCAACACTTCCAAAGCACTGCTTTGTTGTCTTAATATTTAATTACTGGGGATACCAACAGCATCAAATTCCAGCTACATACTTCTCCTGCATGAGGTTTGCCGTCTGTTGCTTGTAGTACGCCAGTTCGTTCCACACCCCGTCTGAATCCTCTCGTCTCAAATCCCTGGCTTCGGATCTTTTGACCTTCTTCTTACTCTTTGTCTGCTCACTATAGGGGGAGGGAAGGGAGGATGGAGAATTAACAACAACACAAAAACATGAAGAATAATATGAAATCTATATCATTCTTTCAGCAACAGAGATGTATTGGACAAAGCAGCTGTAAATGTATGAACTTGCAACAACAACAACAAAAACAACAACAACAACAACAACAAACTCACAGTAGGAAAAAGGGAAGATGGAGGAAGATAACAAAACAAGTGAATAAAGCCACATGGAAATTATGCTTTCTAGATATGCTTACTTATACATTGCAATGCCAAACCCAAACACAAGAAACAAAATATAAACAAGTCTATACAATGAAATCTTTGCTGTTTGATGGTTTGTTGTTGTTGCATTTTTTACCTTTTGGCAAATTGCTATACCACAAAATCTTTTTTATTTTGTATATTCAATGCCAGTAAATTTCAAGGGCATGTTTGTAAAAGACACCACAATAACTCTATAATCAATCAAACACAGCACACTACAGTTCAGTATTCAAGTACTAACATTTCTGTGGTCCCACTTCAAATGTGGCTTTCATGCATTGAAGACAACTAATGATTCAAACTTTAACGTCCATCTGGGGACAGTGAATAGCCCACTACTCATGAGTAACATCTCTTCACTACTTCACACGTCACTGATTGAAGAATGTAATGTAGCACACAATAGTAGAAACGTAGTGCTCGCCATGTTTTACATGCTTCCTTGTTATCCTACCCCTCTTCTATCTGTATACATCACTAGATTCTTACCTTTCATGATGCTCATAAGTCTTGATTTGTTCCTTGAGAATGTCGTAGGCGGCCTGCAGCGTTTTTAATCTTTCCAGGCGGCGGCTATGTGCTCTCCGTAACTCATCATTTTCCTGACTCTGGATCAATAAATGCAGGGCACAAAAAAAAACAAAAACAAAAACAAAAAAACAACAATTTAGTGACCCTCAATCTTACATAACTTTATGTAAGTATGGCTGATCAAGTTTACATAAATGAAAGTTTGGCAACTTTGCAATGGGCTTATAACCGTTTAGCAAGATCACATTGTGCTATTATCCACACAATTTGAAACACTAGTTTGAAAACAAGGTAATATCAGTTATATACTGTTTGTAGTTGTGGGAGAAGGTAAAAAAAAACAAACTTATACATATGCATTATCAGCATGATCAAGAATAGGCATCTTGATTTCATGTGTATCTTGTAAAAAAAGTATGTAAAGACTCTGTGTCTCATTATAGGTAGCATTCGTTGCAAGCCCTGCTAATATCCTCCATAATCTGTCTGAGGATTCAGCTGTCAGAAAAAAAAGGAATCATTTTAATTTCTTTTTATCCGAAGGTGCCATCTTGCACCTTTGTTGAGCTAAAAAGGGTGGAGTTCTTTTTATTTGCTTTGTTTTTCTGAAGGTGCCATCTTGAACCTTTGATAATTCTTGAGGCAAACAACTTGACCATGAAATTAATTTCAGTCATATGACACGTCACCTGATAATACAATACACAGAATATAGTGGCACTGAGGATCTGCCAACTGAACATAGTCGTATACAGAATTATGCACTACGAAATAAATTAAATGCAAATTGTTTTGTGGTGGTTTATATTTGTGAATTTTGCAACTTGGCAAATATTCACAAAATCAACGACTAATCAAAATATTGCCTCGGACATAAAAAATGCAACACACATCAGCTCTAATGTGGGAAATTGCAAAGTCTGCTTCCGGAAAGGGATAAAACTTATATGAAATTCTTATTCTATTACTACGGTTATAAATTGCAAATTTAACCCCTCATGGAATTGACTTACCAACTCCAATTTCATTTGATATCATGCTCACAAAACACACACTGCGTAAAAGTAGCTTAACCCTTTCTGTATCAGGGCCTTGGAACACCATGTACAACGCTATGAGGTTTTGTGCCAATCGGCACTCAAAGCATGCAAAGGGTTAACCAGTTTTTCTGCAGCCAGTGGTTTACCTTCAGTCTCAGCAGCTTCCGGAGGTCTCCCTCTTTGCGGTTCTCCCTCCTCCCCTTGGCTGCGTCCAAAAATTCGGAGATTCTTCCACTTCCTCCTCTGCCCGCCAGATCATCATCTCTGCCATCTCCCACGTCAACGTTGTGGGTCCGGGGAGGCGACAGAGACCGCGCCCTGCGAGCCCCTGCCTTCACCGGGGTGGAGGTTGCCTGCATGCCATTGCAAAAGTTGGGAATGATTTTATTTCATGTGCAACAATGTAAATTTTTGCACATGGGCGCAAGAAGTTATGTTCTCTTGCGTATTTCCAATCCACACTCACAAACCAGCATATTTTTTTCTAGAGATATTTTCTAGTGATTTTTAACAACTTTTGCAATGTGCAGGTGACTCCCGCTATAACACAGTCCTACAGGCTGGCAGTTTTCTTTTGTTATATTGAAATTTGCAGAATTTTTATTTCGTTGTAATGAGAATTTTTAAAGTAATTATTTTCATTATAATGAGAGTGAACTGTATTAGACTACAGAATAAGGTTTGCACACAATTACTAAATGACTAAAATCTGTAGTTTTCTACATTGATGCTGGATGGAATCACATGTGCAGTGTTACAGGAAATGGGCGGATCACAAACAAGAGGAAAAGGAGCTGTTGCGGCTTAGTGGTTAAGACCATGGACTCTCATTTGAGAGGTCCCTGGTTCAAGTCCCCTGGCAGCAACGGTTGTGTTCTCAGGTAAGGCATTCTACCATAATGGTTAACTTCTTCTAATGGGACTTCAAGCCATGTGGTCCAGTGATTGTTTGCTTACAATAATTCATTGGTTTTTGTTTTTGTTTTTGTTATTTTAGCAAATCAAATACTTCAATCCTGAACAAAACTCACTCTGTCGAGTTCATGGTGGTGATGGACATGAGTGGTGACTTCTGAAGACTCTTTCTGCACAATCCTGCAACACAAACATAAATCACACAGATCATTTCGTCTTACACACACTATGTACATCGTATCCATATCATAGTACTAGTAATTGTCTGTTTAAGGGCTTGGCTACAAAATGAAATACTCTCATTCTATCTTCAGATGTATCTCTCTTTTGCTCACTGTGCCATTGTGTGATTTCCAATTGATGACAGCAGAGTGAATTTCAGCTTCATTTTGGACAAACAATACCTTCAATTTACTGCATAAGTGGATACTAGTACTTTGGAGAATGCACAAGAGATTTAGTCTGTGGACACATCAGGGAAATCCTGAGTATGTGTACTTCCAGAGGTGCACAGTTTTGTAAGCACTGTTGCTTCAAGTTCCAATGTTAAAATGTCATTAGCTTCCTCATATGGCAGATGAGACAGAAAAAGCATCCTAGCAAAGTAACAGAAAGGTTGTTGTACTGCTACTCTTTTTCAATAACCTGTGCTGTTTTATAACCAAAGTACAACGATGCATTTTGTGTCCAATTTGAATATTTATTTAACATTTCATTCCCTATAAAAAAAAAAAAAAAAAAAAATATATATATATATATATATATATATATATATATGATCTTTATTGTTTTCCATTTCCCATAATACAGTTCGACCTCGATTATCAGGCCTACCTTTATCCGGAAATCTCTATTATCCGGACGCGTTCACGCAGTGAAGGACTTGAGAAAAAACAGTGACTTTAACATCTTTTCACGGATCTATTTCACTAATTTCATAAGATGTGCATGATAAGTTTCTCAATATCTAATGAGGTAAAACATGTATGATTTTCACATAAAGATATACTTTATTTCTGTAAAGAAGGGACTACAATTTTGCGAAGGCTAGAATAGATTACACCACCATTGCGGGGTACGCTACCTGCCTAGCTGCCAGTGCACTTGGACGGCAGCTTGGACGGCAGCTATATACACTAACATTGTGTCTCCCATATCCAGCCAATTCGCTTATCCAGCCAATTCGCTTATCCGGATGAACGCCGGTCCCAACGTGGCTGGATAATCGAGGTCGAACTGTATGATCTTTATTGTTTTCCATTTCCCATATGATTGTAGTATGAATAAGAACTATTACAAATAGAAATAATATCAACTTTACACTATTCTTCAAGCTCACCTCTCAGACGTAAAATTATCCCAAACTTCAAGCTGTGCCTTCTGCCTTGACCCTGACTTCGAACTTTGACCCTTGGCGCCACCAAGGTTGACTTGCAGGGCCACATGTCTCACTGGTCGTCGTTGACCCTTCACCTCTGCTAGCTCTTTGGTCAGACTGTGCTCAGATTGGAGGAGACTCTCATAGCGGGCTCGGAGTTCATGGTACATCTGAAGTTGGAGGGAAGAAGAAAAATGAAATCAAGTACTTGATGTCAAGGAAGAGATTGAAGTATTTTGAAATAAAATAGTGCCGGAGCACAGTTTAAATTCAAGACAATGGGAAAATTGCCCTTACAAAACTTACCGTTTGAAATGATGTCGCCTCCATAGTATGTGCACTCTCTTGGTTTTGCAAAACTGTCAGTTTGGGCAAAGAGAAAGAATGCAAAAAAAAAAGTGTTCACGAAGTATGTCATCACATGAAAAATAATTATATTCATGATTTATTGAAATAACTACTCAGCAATGATACATCTACATAAATACCAGATAGTTTTCATTTGGAGCTAAACTTCATACTATTGTCATAATCATCACTCAGCATTATCACTTAGACTATTACCAGTATTACTACTACCACTCCCACTATACTACTATTACTTCCATTGCAAACACTAATTAAAATAAAACAATAAAGATTGCAACAGCACTGTCTTCAAAAAGCATTCCAGTTGATGGAGCAGGAGCAGCATTAGTCCTACCAGTATGACTGTATGACTTCTACTCAACTTTAAACTTCATAATGCCATTTTTCTTCAATGCAATACTGTAAAACATGATATATTCACGGCATGAAATTTTCACGAATTGGAGCCGACGGCCTTTTTCATGGCATGAAATATTCGCAAATTGCCACTCGAGTTCAAAGCATATAATGTAGACAAGAAATTTCGCATGCATTTTAATTTCGCGAATCTTGGCGCTCGGGAAATTCGCAAAATGAAAATGCACGTGAACATTCCTCGTTTTACAGTATACAGTATGTATGTCCAATTAAGAGGAGAAATAGAATAGAAAATTAAAGCAGCGGTCACACCAGCAAAACACAGTTTATGTTCTCAAAGTTTTGCCAGCATGACCGCAAACTTCCCGAAAAACTTCTTGCAAGACTTCCCACCCAAAACTAGGGTCAGCTTTGCCAGTGTGACCTCCGCTAGTGTGAAAACAACGCCAATCCTCTCTACCCATGTCAAGTAAGTGGGCGGGGCCAGAGCCATTCCTTCCTCACCTTTCTGGGTGTCGGCCTGGAGTGCCTGTAGTTGAGAGATGAGCTGGGCCTGCTGGCCTGCCTGGTGCATAGCGCCCTCGTGCTCCTGCTTCAGCTCCTCATATTCCCGCCTTAGATGAGCAGTCGTAGCGTCGGCATCACAACAGTAATCCAAATCCAAAAAAGGTAAATAAAAGGAAAAATGAATGAAACATACGGGACACATTCTCTTCGTATATCTTTCCACCTCTTACTGTTGATATACACATAATGTGGAAGAAAAGCTTGCATTACGTGAAATTCTCCTGCGTTACTGATTTTTCCCTCAATGTAATACCATCTGAACATTGCAGAAAGAATCATTTCAAAGTCATAATTACGATTACAATGTGTCAGTGAAGCTACTATTCCATACCTGCCAACATTTCAAGATGAAATATCTTACTCATGGATTACAAAAATCTTATTTTATATGCAAACTGAAGTTAAAAATCTTACTTTCGGTCAAATCTTCAGAAAATACACATGAAAGGTATATCTAAATATTTTTTAAAAATCTGATTTCTCTGACAGAAAATCTAATTTTGCTATTTTTAACGTTAAAAATCTTACTGAATCTGATAAAATCTTACTAGTTGGCAAGTATGCTATTCATTTCCCCCCTTTTTTTCCGTGAAGAGGAAGAGCGTAAATTTGCATCACCATCATCCCACCTGGTTGTATGCAGGGCATGGTCACTCCTTTTCAGCTCTGCCGTCACTTCTTGCAGCTTGCTTTGGGCTCGCTGGAGGCCTTTGGTCTTATCATCCAGCTGCCATTACAGAACGAATGCATAAAAAAAAATCATGTCTTGAAATTGAGACGAAGGAATGTACACATGTGCTTGACAAACCCTCCCAACATCCGTCACAATGACAACCTGTCATATACATGTAGCAGGAAAGACTGCACAAAAATGCAAATATGACACCTGTGCAATCATGGTGAAAAAAAAGAGAGAAATTAAATAAAAAACAGGCATGGCATATCGATGGCAAAGCAATAATAGAGCTTTATCTAAAAACAAAACAAAACAAAAAGGTTGAAAAAAAAAATGTGAAGGAGAGAAAAGAGGAGGCCAGGCTGACTTTCTGTTAAAATGAAGCTCACAAGTGAGGAAAAAAAAAAACTCTCCTAAGCTGGAGGGGAAGAGAGAGGAAAAAATCTCTTCTAGTAATTAGCTTGAAAACTGCCAGCCAAACACCCTAATTCTATTTTGATACATGTATTTAATGAAGATATTCTGCAATTTAAGATGGCAGCAAAAAAAAACAAACAAACAAACAAACACAAACATCTGATTTCTTCTATCAAAGAAGATACAATAGCTTAAACTCCCAACACCATCGCCATCATCACCACGGTTTCCATCACCACCACCATCCGCACCCCTCTCTCAAAGGCAGAGAGTGTGTTTATTACCTCTTGAGATGCCAGCTTTGCCTTCTCTACAACCTCTTCCAGTCCTCTCTGGAGATCCTGGGAGAAAAATTCATCGACAGAGTGATCAGCATTAAATCACATCCATTCTCAATATGATCAAGACACCTGTTTCATTCTAAAATCACTGGTGCTACCATTACTGGAGTGTGTGTCGGCCAAAGCCAAATATGTGGGAGAAACGTACTTTAGAAAAATGATTAACAAGAGAACTTATCAAAACAGTACTTTCTACAATTAAAAAAAGCATAAAGTAAAGTTATTCATATGACCCAGAGAGAATAATCTTCAACTTTATTGTTCAATTCCTCTTATATCTACAGAGTAAAGTTGCTTGCTTTTAACTACATTTGTAGTTGAAGAAAGAAGGGGGAAAAAAGTGTTCATCACTACCTTTTTACAGCTCCTAGTTTATGTCAATTCAACCGAAACCTGTGAAGAATGTGTTAAGATGCCACATACATTGTACGACTTGCAGGAGCCCTGAAAAAAAAAAAAAAAAAAAAAAAAAAATATATATATATATATATATATATATATATATATATATATATATATATATTTACAAAAAATGGATTATCTGAGGTTTTACCTGAACCTTGGCTTCATACTGCTGGTTGAGTTCCTTCATAGCTTTCAGCTCAGCTTGGGATTCCTCCACCCTAGACCTCAGCTTATCACACTCCTGTTGAATCACTGTCAAGAGACAGAGATAAAAACAAAAGAGAACATAGAACAAGGCATCTATGGTGCAGTGCTCTTTGTGCATCCATATAACACTCGCGTGTGTATTTCATTAGACTGGGAAGTGTATGGTAAAAAAAAAAAAAAAAAAAAAAAAAAAAAAAAACACGCTTAGATTTTACAGTTTACGGGCAGAATTCTTTGCGATAAATGATAAAACTTTATCTAATCCATATTCAACCACATAGAATCAGTTAAATTCAATCATTCATTCATTCATCCATTCATCCATCCATGTTGTCAGGCTGGTTTTGCACTGCAAACCAGTATACCAATTTTTGTTCATGTTTTCTAGTTGGATCACTTCTGATCATGAGTAAAAGAATATCCAGGTTATCAAACAATTAGAATATTACAGTGAACTGAGGAAATGGCTACATATAGCATGCTTTATAATCAATTTGAAAATCATTTCAATACTTCCTGAACTTATAGCATGAAATGTGTGACTCAATGTGAACTTGATGCATTGTAGAAGCATTACACAGATTATTGCCTCGCATTTCGAATGTCGATATGTAACATTGGATGACTGGTTAATAATCACAACTGAAAACCAAACTATGGGATTGCATGCATTTACAACATGGGAAACTGTGCTGCTAGTTCTGGTCCAATGTCATTCCAAGCAATGTTTGTTTTCCCATCCATTTGCAGCACATACTGTAAGCCTCACCATTTTTCTCACTTATAAGTTGTGAAAGGGCTTCCTCCCTCTCAGCTTCTAGCCTCTGTATCTTCTCTCTGTGCTCCTCAACCTCAGTATGGGAGAGATCACGAGAGAGATGTGAAGATAAAAACTCTTTGTGATCAAGGAGATACATGAGTGTACCTACACCATAACCTTAGAACATTCTGATTCACGAGGCAGTACAAAGAGTGCACAGGTCAACATGGGTATACAATTTTATTGACAGAAGATATCAGCTGGTAAGCTACATGATGTAAAGATGGACGTTATCCCAAGTAAAAGTGCAATTCTGCATCAGATTCAAGTTGACTTTGATAAAAAGATTGAAAAAAAAGATAAAAGGCAAATCTAATTTGCATATGTTGTTGCTGATATTGTTTTGTGAAACCATGCTGAACACTAAAACACCTCAACTTTTTTTCTTTATATCCAATCTAATGAAGCCTATTTAATTTACAAACATTGCATATCATTCCACTTGACAATGCTTGATTCTACTCTTCTTGAACAAGGAAAAGTAGAAATTACGCGGTGCGTAATATATGTCCCCGCCGGAAGTAGCATTTAGTAGCAAAATGTACAATATAGGTAAAAAGATCAAGGTCAAAGGTCAAAGAAGTCAAAGGTCAAAATTCTATGTAGAAGTTTTGAAGCCCTCACCTAGTGCCATCACATAAAGCAAACGGAATCGAAATCGGGTTAGAAATGGCGAAGGAGTAGCATTTTGTAGCCAATGTACAATATAGGTAAAAAATCAAGGTCAAAGGTCAAAGAAGTCAAAGGACAAAATTCTGTGTAGAAGTTTTGAAGCCCTCACCTAGTGCCATCACATAAAGCAAACGGAATCGAAATCGGGTTAGAAATGGCGAAGGAGTAGCATTTAATAGCAAAATGTACAATACAGGTCAAAAATCAAGGTCAGAGGTCAAAGAAGTCAAAGGTCAAAATTCTGTGTAGAAGTTTTGAAGCCCTCACCAAGTGCCATCACTTAAAGCAAACGGAATTGAAATCGGGTTACAAATGGCGAAGGAGTAGCATTTTGTAGCAAAATGTACAATTTAGGTCAAAAATCAAGGTCAAAGGTCAAAGAAGTCAAAGGTCAAAATTCTGTGTAGAAGTTTTGAAGCCCTCACCTAGTGCCATCATATAAAGCAAACGGAATCGAAATCGGGTTAGAAATGGCGAAGGAGTAGCATTTTGTAGCCAATGTACAATATAGGCAAAAAATCAAGGTCAAAGGTCAAAGAAGTCAAAGGTCAAAATTCTGTGTAGAAGTTTTGAAGCCCTCACCTAGTGCCATCATATAAAGCAAACAGAATCAAAATCGGGTTAGAAATGGCGAAGGAGTAGCATTTTGAAGCAAAATGTACAATATAGGTCAAAGGTCAAGGTCAAAGGTCACAACTGAAATTCTTTATAGAAGTTTCAAAGCTCCCATGTAGTGCTATCATATAAAGCAAACAGAATCAAAATCGGGTTAGAAATGGCGAAGGAGTAGCATTTTGAACATTTTGATCACACACGGACGCACGGACGGACGCACGGACGGACACACGGACACACGGACGCACGGACGGACACACGGACACACGGACACACACACGTACGGAGCCCGTTTCATAGTCCCCTGCTCGAACTCGTTCGGCGGGGACAAAAAGCCAATGTGAACATGGTGTGGGTTTGTCCTTTAAGCTCCAAAACTGGCCACCAACTATTGAAACTTTAACCAGTTTTATAATGATGTTATTGACTGCAAAAAATGTCTGCATGGTGTCCTTTGTGAACACAACACCCATGCTCCTGCTAGTCCTTGCTTGACTGCCAATCAGCAAAGGGGTCTTTAGTCCTCCGAGTTCTACACATTTCTTGAATTTCGTTGCATACCAGTACAAAGCAGGTTACCAGCTGCATGATCAGCTTAAATATAAAAATGCACAGATTATTTATATTTAAAAGTGCAAATGTGGCATAATCTCAACAAAAAAAAAAATAACAACAAAAATGCAACATTGTCTACACAGGTCTGCAAGACTCAGAAAATGTTTTGAAAATTGTAAGAACTAAATGGCTGACATATGACTAATCTATTCATCACTTGACATATCATTGGTTACAGATATCTTTGAAACTGATATATTGTTTGTGTCATGACAAGACTCTGGAAAATATCTACGTGCAAGAAGTCAGATATATCTAAATAAATCTCGGGTAAACATACCTGTTGCTTAGCGTCTTGTTCAACCTGCATGAATTGCCTTTTCAGAGAGACTATTTCCTCCCGACTTCTCTCACTTTGAGGAAAAGGAACAGATGGGGGAGATTAATTTCAACCAACCTAAGTCATGAGGAACAGGTGATTGGTACATCTTTTCTTCATCTCTGTATACTTTTCTATTTTTTTATATTCTTACTATATCTAAAACAAGTTAGAAGATAACAATAAAACCAATGGTTTCAGCATTCACTCTTAGTTACTCATTCACCATATGGCAAATATACATATGCGTTTGTGTGAGAGAGAGAGAGTGTGTGTATGTGTGTGAGAGATCAATTGATCTACCTTATCACCTAACATCCAACTGGACCCCATGGAAAACCCGCTATTGCAGCTGAATAATATGGGCTATCCAGCCATCTTCTCCAATGAAAATGAAACAAACAAACAAACCTTATGCTCAGCTGCAAGTATTTGACTTGACTTGATTTCAATATATTTCCATATACATAGGTGAGAAAATGTGGAACATGACATTACAACGGAAGTTTCTTTCTCTCTTGCTCCCTCTGCGCAAATACAAGATCTAAGATGTAGAACTGACAGTGAGAATAAAGATTATGATCAATCAACATCACTTGCTATAGCAGGCACATGGGCATACTGGTAACTTGTTGTGATCGACACAAAATTGTGTATTAAAAAGAGAAAGAAATCAAATGTCTCAAGGTGCAGAGAATACAGTGGATTGCTACTACAAATAAGTACTTGACCTTTTTACCAAACCTTGACAATGTCAATATTATCAACACTCAGCATCAACAGTGCACCTAGAAATAAAACAAACAAATCTATATAATGCACGTTGACATAAAGGCAGCGGTAATTTGAAAGGCAGATATTTTGTAATTATAAACATGTTATGCCATGATGCTGGCTACATTTCAAGATTAATGAAACTGATGCAATGCAAATAAAGCAATGTGAGCTCATTTACCTCTCAGCCACTTCTTGTAGCTTCTCCTCTTGCAGGGACACATGCTGAAAAACAAGTTTGAAAAGTACCCCATGAAATGAATTGTTCATCTATGTTGGATATATGAACACAATTATACTGTACTGTTTCCCCACTTTTCAGTCAATTGATAGTCAGTGTTAGGAATATCATCACAGAATTACCAAGGTAAGAAAAAACTAATGGTAATTTCAACAAAATCTGGTCTCACATCATGCTCCTTTCACTTTTGTTGCAGATCATGATAAATCTGTGTCTGTTCTGCTTTTTAACTGATATTCATGTTGATTGTTAACACTTCAAGTGGAATATACAAATCCCAACATCGCATGGATGTACATTCTCTCTTCAGGGATACAAAGGCGCAGAGGTTTGCATATATCTATTATCTTCATTTCCATCTTCTCTGGGGCTCTTATAAAACAGTTAATATGCACTACCAAAATGCCACTACTCGTGTATACTGCAATGACATACTTTACATGAACTCTGTTGATGGTGTGACAGAGTGCTATAAACTATTAAACTTGGGGCACCCTTCACCGATCCGAATGGAAGTCGCTATTGAGATTTAGCACTAAAATTTCGCCAAAAACCAACGGAGGACATACTACTGGTGGTTAAAAAGATTGTTGATTTATTAACTTTGAATCTGAAGACAAAATTCATCACAACATGAGTCTTAAGAGACCATTGGAGACGCCAGAAAAGCTGATTCCGGATACCAAAATGAACAGGTTTGACATTCTGCGAGATGAGGCTGATACTCCTGGTACGGTGCCCGAACTTTTGGGCGAGCATCCCGAGTCAGTCCCGATGAAGGAGGCAGACGCGCAGTCGGCCAATACAAGCAGAAGTGCTGCTACCGCCATTAGTAGTAGCAGCGCCCCCAGCGTTAGACGTGAACTTTCGCTCAGTTCCGAAGTCGAAGAGCCCGATGAACAAGACCTCCCACCACGGTGGTTTAGTAAATTCACCAGCAGGCTAGAATCACGTTTTACTAGTCTGGAACAACATATGGAGGCTCTTGTGGTGGAAAAATTTGAGAAGATCAGCCTGCAAGTTAAAGCAAATGAAGAATCGATCACTGCATGTTCTATCCAAGTCGATGAGGTAGTGGATGAGGTAAAGAAACTGAAACGGGAAAAGGAAGCGTTGGAGTCCAAACTAGACGATCTAGAAAACCGCAGTAGGAGGCAAAACTTGATCTTTCATGGGATCCCAGAGAGCCCAAGGGAAAACACGCAAAAGCTTGTAGAAGACCTCATCCGAGATTTTGTTGGAGTTAAGCCATCACCTGAAGTCCCCACGATCATCATTGAACGCTGCCATCGTACTCCCACGGTTGTACCGTCTGATCCAAAAGGTGCAAAACCTCCTAGAATCGTACATGTAGCATTCTCTACTTATGTTGCAAGAGAGCTAGTGCGCAAGGCATGTATCTCTAAGTTCAAAGAGAACGCTTTTCAAGGTCACCAAATCTATGTATCGGAGGATTTCTCCAAGCGAGTAACTGCTCAGAGGAAAGGCAAGCTGGACAAGCTCAAAGAACTGAAAAAGGAAGGGAAAAAACCCTTTTTTCTTTACCCGGCAAGGTTGGCATTCAGAGACTCTTCAGGAAAACTTCACATTGTCGGTTGAAAAAAGCATCTGTCACACTAAACCACGTCTCATATAGAATACCAAGAAGCTGAGGAATTCCCTTGCATTGAGGTGTTTATCTAACATTGATAAACTAGATTAGAACAAAGGATACACAAAGATTTTTTTGTGTGCACATTATCAGGACTTGACCTTATATTAAGAGTTATGCTCATTAATCCCATGCATTAAAGGGAAATGTATTGTTTAAAATGTTTTTAAGTTAACGGTAATTTAATCGCATTCGTCTTTAAAGTGATATGGATCTAATCATGTTAAAGCCGTGTTTCACACGTGGTCATGTGTCATTTGGTAGTGCCCCTTTGCGTTGCATGCACTGGAGTTCCTAATTTGCTCGCCTTTTGCATTTGAGCCGATGTAGCTCAGGGGGAACTTGTTGGAAGCTAACAAATTGGAGGAGGACTGAGAGGTGTGGCACCACCAGATGTTTGGGGACCCGCCGTGTGACGCATGACCAAGTGCATATTTTGTGTTAGATATATTCTGTAAGAGAAATGCATATTTATTTGATGCATTAAGTGGGTGAAGTACTTCTATGTTTAGAAGTGGGCTTTTAAATTGAGCTCATCTGTTATTCTTGACCCCAGTGATGTGATTTTTTTTTATTGATTTTTTTAAGAGATATTTGTAATGATTTACTATAAAGAATTCAATCATTTAGATATTAAGGATTATTTATATGGTGGTCCTTGAACTAATTGTGAAATGACCAAAAGACAAACATGGACCTTAACAGGTATTTTTTAGTAACACAGCTAATATTCACAATCTTAAATAGGTTTCTGCATAGTTTACATTTGCTTCAAACCTAGTTGTCTTTAAAAGTCTCAAAAAGGAATATACCTAAAGGGAGAGAGGATATGAAATTGTTGTGAAAAGACAAAAACAAATAAAAACAACAAATAACAGCAACAAATTTTATTGGACTTTTGTAAGTACATGTAGCTTTTAGTAACACAGCTAGTACACTCATATCTGATGTTAGGTTTCTATATATTTTACATTTATCTTACAGTTTTTAAAAAACGACTAAACAGAGTTATGTTGTTGGTTCAAATCTGAAGTTGGTTTTTGGTGTTTTAAGTTGGATCTTTTTCTCAAGCAAGCATTATTTTGCTTGTTTGTTCACTCATTTCGGACTCGGGGCTGTATTTGATTTGAAGCCCTGTTTTCCTTTTTGTGTGTGTCTCTACTTGCGCTCTTTTTTTGTTTGCTTTCCAATCTCGTTTGCTCTTCTCAAATCACATTTATTATTTTTCTTTCTTTATTGTTTTTTTTTGTGTTTTTTTGTACTGTATAAATCATGGTAGTCTTCCTACATCTGCAGCAAATTTGTGAAGTTGATATTATCTGTTGGCAGTCATTTAGTTTTTTGTGTATTACTCTTTGTCATATTGATTCAGATTGTATGAAAATGGCTATTTCTCAACCAGAGTTATGGATCTAAAATTACTCACCTTTAATTGCAGGGGTTTACAAGATTTTGTTAAAAGGAGAAAAATATTTCATTACATAAGATCTCTTGAAGTAGACATAGTTTTCTTACAAGAAACTCACTCTTCAAGATTGGATGAATTATCTTGGAAACAACAGTGGGGGGAAAAAATTTGGTTTTCGAGCCATAACTCTAAAAGTAGAGGAGTAGCCATTTTAATTCGTAATTCTGTATCTTTAATTTTTAAGTCAATGTATAATGACCCAAACGGTAGATATTTACTACTATCTGCAAGTGTTAATGATATACCTGTACTTTTGATTAATTTATATGGTCCCAATCATGATGATCCAGATTTTTTTCTAGAAGTTTTTAGTAAAGTGGACCAATTTGAATATTCATCCATTCTTTGTGCAGGAGATTTTAATGTTGTTTTAGGGCCTTTAGATTATCAAGGTACAAAAGAGAGACATTCTAATGTTAAAGCAAGTAATATGTTATTGGCATTAATTGAAGAATATAATTTGTGTGATATTTGGCGACGTTTTCATGAAAATCTCAAACAATACTCCAGGCATCAAAAAAAGCCCAAAGTTTTATCTCGACTCGATTTTATACTTGTCTCAGATAATTTCATCACAAACTGTTTGCAATCCAAAATTATTCCAGGCATCCAGTCTGACCATTCTGCAGTTATATTGAAATTTAAAGGGATCCGTCCAGTTAGAGGTAAATCATTTTGGAAACTAAATTGTCAATATTTGCACAATGATTCAAATTTTATTGAACTCATCAAACAAAAAATTGAAGAATTTAAAAAAAATCATTTAGAATCTAACTACAACGCTAATATTCTATGGGATGCGTTGAAATGTACCTTAACAGGAACTTGCCTGGAATATTGTGCAAGAAAAAAAAAAGAAAAAGTTTTTGCTAAAAAACAACTATTGAAGGAAATAGAAGAAATTGATGGAAAGTTATGTGTTGATGCTGATAATGAAGGTTTAATTGCTGAAAAAGAATTTTTGGTTCAGGCTTTGAATGATATTTTAGAAGATGAAACTAAGGGTCTAATTATTCGCTCTAGAATCAGATGGGCTGAAGAAGGAGAAAAAAGTTCAAAATACTTCTGTAATCTAGAAAAAAGAACGGGAGAAAAGAAGACAATCTTTACTATTAAAGATGATCATGAAAATATATATGTTAATCAACAACAAATTCTTCAGCAAATTCGTTCTTTTTATCAAAACTTGTATACAGAGTTAAATGGTACTGATCAAAATAAAACCATTGAAGATTTTTTAAATTCTATTGAAACACCACTATTAAGTGAAGATGATAAACATTTTCTTGATGCTCCTATTTCTAAACAAGAATTATATGATACTATTTGTTCTATGAAGCACAATAAATCACCTGGACTGGATGGCTTACCTGTAGAGTTTTATATTGTTTTTTGGAAAGATCTATCTGACATGCTTCTAAATTCATTTAATTTTTCTTTGCAAAATGGGGTAATGTCCTCCTCCCAGAGAAATGGGGTGATTACATTGATTCCTAAAAAAGATAAAGATATATCTTATTTGAAAAATTATAGACCTATATCCCTTTTAACTGTTGATTATAAAATTTTAGCTAAAACTATTGCAAATCGTTTGAAAAAATGCTTAGACACTCTTATTCATTCCGATCAGTCTGGCTTTTTAAAGGGAAGAAATATAGGAAATAATGTTCGTTTAATTACAGACATAATTGAATATGCTAAACTAAATAATATTCCAGGTGCCATTCTCCTCCTTGATATTCAAAAAGCTTTTGATAGTGTCTCTCACAACTTTCTTTTCCGAGTTCTAACTAAATTCAATTTTGGTGATCAGTTTGTTAGTTGGATTAAGGTTTTGTATGCAAAAAGGAAAAGTTATGTAATTAATTATGGAAACTTAACTGAGTGTATTACTATGCAAAGAGGTATTTTCCAAGGATGCCCAATATCCCCTTATTTATTTTTGTTAGTAATTGAATGTATGGCACATGCCATTAGACAAAACCCTAACATTAAAGGAATCCCTGTCGAAAATGTTGACTTAAAAATTTCCCTTTTGGCTGATGACTCCACTTGTTTTATTGATGGCTCGAAAACTTCATTCCAATCCTTATTTGATACTATTGAATTTTTTTCTGAGAGTTCCGGTTGCAAGTTGAATATTGGTAAATCAGAAGCTATATGGATTGGATCAAAAGTGGGCTCGTCTTCTCACCCGTTTATCGAATATGGACTGAAATGGAATAAACATACTTTTAAAACACTAGGTATTCACTTTTCATTAAATATAAGTCATTTGTATAATCTCAATTATAAAGTAAAGCTTAAATCAATTGAAACTATACTAAACTGTTGGCGAGTTAGAAATTTATCACTTGTGGGGAAGATCTGTGTGATAAAGACCCTATTGCTACCACAATTCCTTTATTTGTTCTCAGTGTTGTGTATTAAAATTCCTAAAAGTTTTTTTAAGCAATTGAATTCACTGTTGTTTAAATTTATTTGGAACAATGGTAGTGATAGGGTCAAAAGACAACTTATGTGTAATGATTTCTCTGATGGTGGTTTACGCATGATTGATCCCTATATTTTTTCTATCGCACAAAAGATGTTATGGGTGAAATTGTTATTGGACGATAATTATCAGAGTTTATGGAAGGTTATAGAAATCTCTCTCTTGAATAAGTTTTGTCCTAAGAAAAATATATTATGGCATGCTCATGCTCCTCAATGTGTTCTTGACAGATTATCTTCATCACAATTAGCTGAATCGCTTCAAACGTGGTATATATTTAGAGAAAATGTTGTTAAATCAGAATGGAATGTCCCCTTTACATCAATTGGTGATTGCCAGACTATCTGGTATAACAAGAATATTAGCTCTAAATCTAAGAAATATTATTTTTATCAGGACTGGCTAGATAAGGGAATAGTATTTATTTCTGATTTATTGAATCCTCCTCTTCCTGGTAATAAGTTGTTTGAAGAATTGATAATAGAATTTGAAATTAGCCCTCGAGATAGGAGGAAATATAATTTTTTGATGAAGAATATCCCAGAAAGTTGGTTAGTTTTACCTGTACAAATATCAGGATTAACTCCTGATATGATATTTGATAAAATTAAAACAAAACTTCTTTCTACAAAAAAAATTCCAAAATATGCTTATGAAGTAATTCGAGAAATTCATGTCCCAGAAAAACAAATTAAATATTGGGGGAACTTCAGTGATTTGGATAGAAATAATTGGGAGAAAATCCATGTTAATAATTTTAAATCTACTATAATTACACGTGTACGCTCATTTTATTTTAAACTATTTCATAGAGCTATAGCTTTGAACGATTTTTTGTATAAAATAAAGAGGAAGGACTCTCCAGATTGTGTTTTTTGTAGCTCTGTCCCAGAAACTTATATTCATTTGTTTGTGGAATGCCCTGTGGTTAAACCTATATGGGATCGGACTATAAATTTTATTAGTAAGAAGACAAATCAAGTTATGAACCCAACAGTTTTTGAAAAAATGTTTGGTCATGAAAATGATAAATTTGTCACATTTCTTTTTCTTTTACTTAAATATTATATCTATGTTTGTAAATTTCAAAGTAAAAATCCATCTTTTGAAGGATACAAAATATATGTCGTTAGTATTAAAAATGTAGAATATGCTATTGCAAAAAAGAATAACAAATTACCTTTTCATTTTAAGAAATGGAGGTTTAAATTATAAATATTTCACTATGTAATATACATGTAGTTATTGTTTAATTTATGACTGAATTCAAAATGACTGCCAACAAGTAGCAAGTGGATATATTTTGTATTGCTGCGTAAAAATGTTAAAACAGTGTTTTTCTGGGGTGAGGGTGGGAGCTATGTTTTTTTTTTTTTTTTTCGTTGTTGTTTTTTCTTGTTTGTTGTTATGTTTTGTTTGTTCAATCATTCCGAATTGTTTGTAAATGCTGTAATTCACTTAATTCAATAAAACAAAACAAAACAAAAAAAAACAAAACAAAAACAAAAAACTATTAAACTTTTCCTCTTGTCCCAGGCAATTACAACTCACTGCGGGACAAGGGAAAGTTGCCTGTTCATGGCATGGGGTCCTTGCCCAAGTAGATTTGGGCAGATGGAAGAAAGAAATATCTTCTGTAAATGTTCTGTGGATCTGATGGTGGGTGTAGAGTTTGGAATCTCACCTGTTCAAGTTCAGCAATTCTGTCATCCTTGGCCTGCAGAATTTCGAGGATTTTTCTATCCTTCTGCTCACCTTTCTCTTTCTCCCTGTGTATAGAATTAAAATACCGTTGTAATCAAGTCATATCCAAGCACTCTCTCAATTAATCAACAGCAAGATTCAAGGTACAACATATGTTTGCATACACTCACACTAGATGATTTAGTATTTGACAATGAAAATGCATTTTTTTTTAAATTGAAAAAAAAAAATCAAATTTTGATGGATCACTCAATTAAATGCCCCGATTTTTCCTTTCAACATTGAAACAGAATGTTTACAACACATTGATGGTGAATTTGAATTGACAGAGAATTTTAATCTAAATGCTCGAGTTCAATTCAAAACAATTAGATACTGATGAAACAAACCTTTGAACAACCATGCTGATTGCCTGTGAAATGTCTGGGTTTGCTACCTGCAGACGTTTCCATAGTGACCACACAAACTCCTTGTCAGCCTGTGAAAAGAAACACATAAATCAAAGTACTTCACACAATAAATGATATCGAAAGCCGTTCAAATACAGGTTCACAAAGCGACGGCTGACATTGAATCTCTGTAATTCTTGATTCAGTATTTTGACAATCTTGAGATCACATCAACTTAAAAATTAACAAAAGGAGGAAAGAAAACTGCCTTGATTCAATGGCAGACTAGTATTTAATTTATTAATGCCAAAAATTGGAACAAAAAGAATTGTAACACATTACTGGTATTGCAGGACTCTGTATTTTCAACCAGTAAGTTGATTTATATTTTGAATCTATTATGATTATATACTGTACTGACTATATGAGCAGTCATTTGATTGAAGCATGAATTCTGTACCCCATCACATATCACATCTTCTACACGAGGGCTATGAACTTTCTTATTTTCAATCAAGTCGCTGTCAATAGAAATTTCTTGATCATCTCACCTGACATTGGGCCAGCTCCTCTGCAAGGGCCTGGTTGTGGGCCGACAGCCTGGAAACTTCTGAGTCTTCAACAGAAATAAAGGGAAAATTTACCCTGTAATTCATCAGACATGGTTTGCAGACTGATGTGAAAACACAAAATGCATGACAAGCAAGACAATCAGTGATCAAATAGACCTGGTGCAAAATTTGTCTATAAGTAACATTTTTTGCCTTTTTTCTATATGGTGATTTTATAGATCTACTTCAAGATAATATTATATATACTGATAGTAATGGAACCCACTACAGATATACAATGACTCAAAGTCTAAAGATAACATCAAAGTATATGGACTACCTAAAGCACTGTCATTTATAGGGCTAACTGGGGGGGGGGGGAGGGGGGCGGATGACACACACACCTTGAACCTTGAACCTTGATGAGATCATCCATGAAGCAGCTCTTTCCAAACTAAACTGGGATGGGATGTGCTGTGACAGTGGGTGATGGTGCAGTTGTAGTATATTTACAATAAAAATAGTGATGTGCACACTAAAAATTCTGTAAGATTTACAAATTACAGCAACAAGGAACCCACAGGAGGTTTCAATTCAGCCCTCTGATGGCAGGAAGGGCAGCCTCCTGGAAGGCAGCTACTGTTGGGGCAGTAACTGCCAAAGCAAAGTGCCATGGTTGGTAACTGGTTCCAGATGCGAGTGGTTCGGGGATGAAATGAGAATTGATATGAATCAATTGATGCTACGGGGCCGGGGACGGTGAGCTTGAGCACATGATCTCTTCTGCTGACCATGGCCATGCTGACATGATATGGTACATTGGTATGGAGCTTGGGTTATGAAGTGAGCAAGATCGATGTTGACTAGCTACACACACACAAAGGCAAAGGCAAGCTGGCTGTCAAAAAAAGAGTTGCTAGGCATAGTGTTGTTAGAGATAACAATGTCAATCATTTATATGTTACTGTTATTCTTATTGTAAGACAGTGGTCAGTAGGTAGATAACTCTAAATTAATTCAGTAAATTTATCTATTATATTTGCCCATATCAAGGACCCACAGGATTCCGATGTACTACAAGAGGATTTGAATAGCTTGAGTGACTGGGCAGAGAAATGGCAATTGAAATTCAACGTTGGGAAATGTGGAATCATACATTATGGGAAACAACATTCCCCCAGCACATATGACATGAGAGATGGAATAACTCGTACCAAAATTGAGACAAGAGAGGAAGAGAAGGATCTGGGAGTAACGTTTGATCCCACACTTAAGTTTAGTAAGCATGTAGGAAGAGTGGCAAATAAAGCTAACAGCATTGTGGGCCTTATCAGAAGGACTTTTGACTATATCGATGAAGATATGTTCTCCCTCCTCTTCAAATCATTAGTGAGACCCCATCTTGAATATGGCAATAGTGTTTGGTGCCCACAACTCAAGCGTGACATAAGTACCATAGAAAAGGTCCAAAGAAGAGCAACAAAAATAATACCTCACCTACATAATCTGTCTTATGCTGAAAGATTAGAGAAATTGAAACTGCCTACTCTTGCCTACAGAAGACTCAGAGGTGACATGATCCAAGTCTTCAAAATCATGAATGGCTTCGCTGACACCACACCAACCGTTCTAAGCTCTTCAAGACAAAGGAAGAGAAAGTTTCCCTTCGGGGCCATAATTCAAAGATCCAGAAACAGCATGCACGTCTGAATATCAGGAAAAATAATTTTACCCACAGGGTAGTAACTCATTAATCATTGGAACATGCTGCCAATTTCAGCCGTGGAAGCAACTACAGTCAACAGATTCAAGTCAGAAATAGATGCCTTCCTATCCAAGAAGTACAATAAGTTCTCATACTCAGACGAATAATTACATGGATTAGTAGCAGTCATTACTGCAATATAGACGAAGCATCAGGTTGACATACAGTGGAAACTTGCTGAAAGTGGGAGGGCATTACAAGACTTCTGTCTTTCCAGAAGCCCGACAAGACAGGTGAATACAGGTGAATATTGCTGCCAATAATATATAAATTTACCTGATCCATGTTGAGCAGCCATTGCTGACTAAATTATTGTCATCTCTTCAATGGAGAACACACCAACTATTTTGTTGTTCGTCAGCTTCAGTCATCAGTACCTGTTTAAAGAATGTTAAGTTAAAGAAAAAGTACATTAAACCGAAACAAACATGAGTCTGAGATCTGCTACCTTCCATCAAATATTTGAACGTGCGGGACTATGGCATAACACAGGATTCCGTAATTAGGTTTGTCATTCATTGATAGGTTGTCACACAGTAGATAAAATCAATCAAAGATGTAGGAATATCGCAAACGTACAAATGTTATGTATCGTTATAACGAGACACCATGTTCAAATTCACCACGAAAACCAAGAGATTGTGCCACGACTTTACCTGCAAACAAGCTGCAATTCGTTTCCGACTGCCATTGTTATGTTTTTTGTATTTTTTTTTCTCTCTCTCGTTTCAACTAGCTTCGTTCGTTCAAACTGCGCGCGCTGAACTGCGTGCACTCACTCCGTGCGAAATGCGTGGGATGGGCCACCGAACTAGTTCGGTGGGATGGGCTCACTCCAAAGAACCTCTTTGGCTCACTCAGAGAACCACCGAACTGAGAACTCACCAAAGAGATTGGAAAATCTCTTTGGAACTCACAGAGAGTTCTTGCTGTGGGCTCACCAATTTGGTGCTCACTCAGCTCAGCTAGCTCTGTGCACTGTGCATGGTGATGGGGGTGGGACGACGCGTTGGTCTGATTGATGTATGGTGATTTTACACTTACTACTGTCAATGAATAATAATAATAATAATAATAATAATACACTTGGAATTATAAAAAAAAAAAAATAGCCTATTATTGTAGTGCTTTCTGGCCTACTGTTTCTAGTAGTTTAGTTCTACTATTAGCCCAACAGATTACACTGTATTATAGTACATGTAGTAGCATTAGTAGACGGTATGATAATTTAAGAGTGGATGACGTCAGACGATGATAACGGTAAAAACAAAACAGGAAACAACAACAACAAGAAAAAAAAAATTGGAGTTTCATTATTAATTAGACATATAAATTTCCTAGGAATGTAAATTATCTTTTTCATTACCTCGCAATTTCTATTTATGTTTATTTACAAACAAAAAGAAAAGGGGTAAATATCATGTTTTGGATTGACGATTTAGAAATCGCAAATGCCATTTTTTTAGCTCTGTTATAAAAGTGAAGATGTGAAGATGTAATTTCTGAAAGTGTTTTTTTAACTATGATTTGCATGGTATGCGTTGCCAGAGAGTTTATCATTGATATAAAAAAGGTTGTGGACCACAGGATCAAGGGTTTTTCGACAAGTTGAAAAAGTATAATTATATTATATATATATATATATATATATATATATATATATATATATATATATATATATATATATATATATATTATTATTATTATTATTATTATTATTATTATTATTATTATTATCCTCAGAAACGGTTCAAAATTTTTTATAATGTTACGTTTCGGCGTTCTGGTGTTGTTTATTTGTGAGATCGAACTTTGGTGCAAAATGTGCAATAACATAACACAGAGTGTTGGTTATAGAAACACTATTGTATATTTGCTTGTTAGATATACGAGAGAGTGTGTGTATTAGTGGAATGAGAGTTAGAAGAGAGAGAGGGAGAGAGGGGGGGAGAGAGAGGGGGGGGGAGAAAGAGATGGAGAGAGATGTGCAAATATCAGACGCTGTTTTCGTATACATGTATTATAACAATGCGAATATAGTATTTATTTATTGATTGATTGATTTGATGTATTAAATGCGCTGCGTATAGATTGAACGAGTCTGATATTGGAGTTTATGTTTAGGAAGAGAAGATTGTGAGAAAATATTTTTTTTTAATCAAACTGATTATCTTTGTTGTGTAAAATGTGTTGGTTTGAGCTGTATAACAACACAACATCTGTATTAATAAGTATAAATGACCGGCATAACATAAACTCAATTTATTTTTAATTTTTTGATAAGCATTGAGAATAGTGATTATTATATTGTATTTGTAATGTCTCTTTTTGTTTTGTATTATAGGTTGATCTCACTGTGCAATGGTTAAGATGAATAAGATTGACCCTTTGTTGTTCTATGTATTTTTTTTTCATTACTATACACTGTATTTTGTGAGTATTTTTAATGTATTCATGGCCATCTGTTAACAATGTCTGTAATTCAGCCTCCGGGCTGTGATAGATATTAATGAATAAAACACCTTTTTTTTCAATTCAAAACCTTTCAATTCAATTCAATTCAATTCAAAGTGATGTGACTATCTTCTTCATGAGGAGTCTCTCCCACTAGATCAGATCAGAAAGTGCGCTGAAAAAAAATATCAATAAAAACAAAATAAAGAGGTGCTGGCTTTGAACATGGATGAACGCTTAAGCGGGGTTCCCACTATCACGATTGGCGCCACGATTGAAATCGTGGTCTTGTATAATCGTGAAGCAATCGCGGTGATCTTGTCAAATCGTATTAGATTGTATCAGATCTTGAGGTCAATCGTGGCAATCGTGTTAATCGTAGAAAATTTTGGACGGTTCAAAAATTTTCTGCGATTAACACGATTAATTTTTGATCGTAATCATTGCATCAGATTGTCTTGGATCGTATCAAAACGCAGCAAATCTTATCTAATCGTGCTTCTCAATCGTGTTGATCGGGATCGACCTTTTTCACTTTCCTTCTGCTTATTTGCACATTTGCCCTTATTCTACTCGCAAATCGTATATATTTTGTGTTCCGCGAGGTTGAATAAGGGAGGGGTGGCACAGTGAAATATAAAATAACAACACCACTGAAACATCCACCAGAAGCAGAATGTTTCACATACCCCACAAAGTAACTTTTGTGACTTTTAAAAGTGACCATTGTCGTGGATGTATTGTTATAAGGTCACTCGTGCATGACTATAAAGATCACTGTCATTTTTTCACACAGTAGTTAGTCAGTAAGTGTAGCAATACCCCTGCGAAATGATTTTGCTTCAGACTTTTCTCTCTCTCTTTTTTAAGTGACATTATTTTAGGGGAGTTACCCTTCTGTTGTGTGTGTATGTTGGTTTTGTTAAACACTGTTAAATAAAACAATAAATCAAGCCAAACCAACCAAGCTTTCAATACCCCATGAGATAACGACATTTTGAAATAGAAATGCTCGGATGATAACATACTATGCGAATATGAAATCAAACACGCAATGCTATCAGTTCGGCCAACTTTCTTATATTGAGCGTATATAACACATATGTTAGCATTCAAAAAGATCCCATCTCTTTCTTAGCTTCAATTTCATCATATTTTCTTCATGTATTTCAAAGGAAGGTGAAAACATTTGTCTGATCTTTTTTTCTGGGGAAGATGGGGCAATGATCTGATCTTGTGTATTCGTTTGTGTGTGTGTGTGTGTTTTTTTTTTTTTTTTTTGATTTTTTTTTTTGGTGGTTTTTGGTGGTTTTTTTTTTTTGAGGGGGTGGGGGGAAGGGTGAGCAAGTTGATATAATAATCTATTAATTTCTTTAGGTTAAATTAGAGGAGGGACTATCTGAGGCTGTGGCTGGCCTGGGTGATGCTTCTATATCTGATGATAATGTAATCGTCATTCGCAATACAACTGCAAAGGTCACCTTCTCATCATCCTCAACCTGTCAACCCTTGCCATCATCAGTGGTTGTGGATAGTAGGCCTAATCACACTGCAGAAGTTGAGGAAACAATGAAATCCATTTTCAGCCGGACTATAGCCTAATATTCCCATTCGGGTCCAATCGCACCTTAAATGGGGATCGCTTTTGATCCCGATCGTGAAAGATATCGTTTTATCTCAACAGCCCACATTGGTTCGCGGTATTCGTATTTGAACGTATCAAAACGTAGCTGCACGCACCAAATCGGGGATCTCGATCGTAATGTTAGTGCAGTGGCGGATCCAAAGGGGGGGGGGGGAGGGAAACCGGCGCACGCCCCCCCCCCTTTATTTTTTCGTTAAAAACAAAAGAAATAAAAAGAAAAAAATGAAATGAAACCCGGAAGTGGCACCAGAAATATTAGTCACGCCCCCCCCCCCCCATTTACAGAATTCCTGGATCCGCCCCTGTAGTGGAAGATCGGAACCAAATACTCATAGACTCAATCGGGACAATCCTATCGGATCGTATTTGAACGGGACACCAGATCGTGACAGATCGTATTGCTTGAAACAGACCAATCGTGACCATATCGCATCCAAGCGAAGCAACACGTATTGACTCGCATATTAACCTCGTATCCAAACGTGAAATTTCAGACGAGTTCAACGAAACTTCCACGATCAGTTACGAATGTCCAATCGTAGTGTTCGTAATAAATCGTACGATAGTGGGAACCCCGCTTTACTGAGATTGCTCAATACCGATACCAACGTATGCTCAAGTAACAGGACAGTTCATGATTGGGTATACAGTTTGTTATTCCGAAGGTTCGTTAATCCAAAGATAAAATAAGGTTCGGTGAAATCCCAAAATGAAATACCGGGTTCGTAAGTCCGATTCAATGGAGGTTCAGTAATCCGATGGATGAATTTTTCGTTAATCCAGAAATGAAATAATGTTCGTAATTCCGAAGGTTCATTAAAAAATATACGCTTCGTCTTTACATCTTTGGACTAACGAACAGACTGAATAAAGAACCTCCCGCTATAACGACACAAAGGATACTGATTAATTAACAAATCCTTTTTCACTTTTCGGATTAACAAACCTGGTATAAGAACAGAGAATTTATGTGATTCGGAATAACGAACCTTTTAAATAATGAACACCACACTTCACTGTAAAGCCCATGCCATCAGGAAAGGATTCATTAAAAATTAACTCTCCAAAAGAAATAAGACTGACCTTGAGAAGGCGTGAATAGATTGTTCTCTGTCCATACAAAATTATGAAATTTTATATGTGTCAGAAAAACTATTTTAGAGGCTGGTTTTAAATTATCTTCACAGCTTGACGACCATAACATTATTATGTGTTTGTTGAAATATACCGTTCAATGCCACTCCGAAGAATTATAGTGAATCCCCTTTCTACAAAGGGTAAGGTAAGGGCGCTGTTATACAAAATTACACAGCAGTCTCATTTGAAGATGCGTGCAAACTTGGAAATATAATAATACTTAATTCAATTCAATAGTTTATTTATTTCCATCATCAAACAGAAAAGAAAAGAAAAAGTTGACATGATCCAACGTGATACAATTTTTTTCATTTCTCTTACATTCTTAGTGTAAGTGTTGCTTAGTAGTTGTCGTATGCTTAGTATACGACAAGCAATTGAATAATCAGAATGTAAATCAAAAATACGCCTCCTAAGTCAGTGATGAATATGCATTCTGGGGTGTAATAAACTTGCTGTCGCAAATGCGTATCAATGTGTGATCGTTGTTGTTTTTTCAATCAATTTCCACTTGATTCAATATTTGAAGTACACATTTTGTATATCTAGCATTTTTAAGCAAGGACATCCTTGAAGGAAATAAGGGTATATAATCTAACAGGAATTATAATAATGCGGTATAACAGCATAAATAAAGCGTCTTGTTTTAAAGGCGTTATAATATACAGTTGTACTTGCTAGTAGGTCCTAGGAATTTATGCACGTCATGCTAAAGAACAATATCATCTTATTTTTGTAAATTAAAAGAAAATACTGAAGAGTAATGCTATATTAAAATGTAACATCACAATTAGTCCAAGACAGCGAGGAAGTGTAAATCTTTATGCTGATTTTAGAAGTATAATTATCCTGAGATATCTTTGGTACAATTTTCGGGAATGAATCAGACGAAGGACATTACAATTTGTATAAGCAATTAAGAGATTAAAATATTGCGTAAGACCCTGAAAGGCGCATCATCTGTCGAATTAAGACTCTTAGGATGTGTATATGGATTGGCTCAGACTTTATGGGACTGCATGTCTGCTCAAGTATAATATCAACACCTCAGGTTGTGATGTGCAAGATTTCTTGACTTCGTGATAGTATTGAAAGATGGAATATTTCATA
This sequence comes from Diadema setosum, assembly GCF_964275005.1. NCBI lineage: Eukaryota > Metazoa > Echinodermata > Echinoidea > Diadematoida > Diadematidae > Diadema > Diadema setosum. The sequence goes on along the minus strand of NC_092691.1, from coordinate 28,747,824 downwards.
AGCTGCATATTTTGTGAGATAAAAATACAGTACATGTTGTGAATGAAACGAAAAATTGAAAATAAAGCTGTTATTGATAAGCTTATCACAATTATTTTTTTAATGATACAATAGCACTGAACATAATCTCGACATTGTCAATACTAATTATCCTTCCTATATCAATATCTCACTACGACTGAGGGTTTAACCAATTGTATGTCAAAAACTCAGCGAACGAACTTATCGGTAGAGAAGTAAAGGAAACATCTGGGCCCCGTCTTATAAAGCCTTCAAATCAATCACAAGTCCCCAAATCAATCGCAACTTGCATTGCAGCACACAAAAAACTTGTGATTGATTTCTATCACAAGTCTTTATAAGACAGGCCCTGGTGAAAGTTAGATGGAGATAGGAAATTTGTTGTATTATAAGCGATCACTAGACAGTTAAAATTCGTTATGCTGCCCTCTCTAGACAAGATGTCATTTTCCTGCTGAAGTTTTTAGGAACTGCACGAAGGTTGTCCAAGGTTGTCCGATTTTCACTGATCTTTTCTACGTTTGTTTATCTACTAATAGTACTATGAAGATGAATATTTGGGCGACTTTCCCTCTAATCTTTTGTATATCAGTCGGGTATCCATTCTGTGCAAATTAAGATGTAACTCATATAATCATATATAACAGATGTATTGTATAATTGATGAAAATGTAGATAATACTGTTGAAAGTATACTACTGTTATTTTTTATTATGTTAATGAAATTGCAGAAAATTGATATATTTGAAAAAAAATGGCACACAGAGAATAAATCAAATCAAATCAAATCAAATCTAATCAAATCTAATGTAATTAAACAGGTCTCCCTCTGTCAGAAAGCATAATAAGAATGATAGTCTTATAGCACAGGGACCACGGGTTAGGGGGGGGGGGGGGGTGAGGCTGCAACCCCCACCCTCCACTTTTAGCGAAAATCAACAAAACGCAAACAAACATACAAACATACAAACAAACAAACGGAAAAACCCAAAGAGTCAAGGAAACCCATGACCGAGAGGGCTCTGTCCCGAAATTCTTCCCGCCCGTCGATCGGCAGGGGAGAGCACGCGGGGGGGGGGGGGGGGGGGGCGCAGAAGATATTTATCGTGCCACAAGCAAAAGAAAAAAAGCTTCAGCGCAATTTCTACAATCGGCTGACAAAGATGGTTTCAAAAAGAAATTAGGGGGGGGGGGCCTGTACCCCCTTTCATTTTGTTTCTATTTCTTTTATTTCTTATAAAAGTAAATGAAGGGGGAGGGCGCCCGATGGCCCCCCCCCCCCCGAGTGTAGCATCAATCCCTCTGTGGTTGTTTTTGTTGCGCTGAAAAATAAGAAATTATTCTTTTCTGTTACTGTACACACCATGAATTCACACGTCTATAAGCGTTTGATAGTGTAAATGTGTATTCATACAAATTTCTCCATTACATCTGTGTGAAGTGTACGTATCATCATTTATCCCCCCCCCCCCAAAAAAAAAAAAAAAAAAAAATCCTGTTGAAATGTTAGACTGATAAGTAGTAGAAGTCAAGTGAATATAATTTATGGAGTACTGTAGTTGCTGTCAGAGCTGGCACAACAATTCAAACATGACGTCATACACCGTCTCTTAAAACCGGAAGTACATTGTGGGTTATACGCAAAAGTTCTACATGGAAAACTGACGCCTCTCTACTCTGCATGCAACGAACGTTTCCAGACAGAGAATGAATGCCTGCCTACTACTACCGGTACATGTAGTTATTTCTGTGACTCTTTATTTCGCTGCACTAGCTGCTTTCTGAGTGACAGTATATCCGCCGCTCTTTGTAGACTTTGATCTAACGTCTGTGTTATGAGAAGATAGAGAAAATCAGCGTAGCTTGCCTATGCAACGATCATCGGATGTTGAGTATTATTACTGTACTGCCTTCCTCTCTTTCTTAGTCTAAAGCTTGTATCCCCTTTATCAGCTGACTGGAGCGAGTCTTTTGAAGCCAGCACAACCGTTCGTCGATCTTGCCCAGCGTACACGCGTAGAAACTATCGCGGCTCACGGTTCGTAGCGCTACACTGCAGGAACTGCCCTTCACTGCTGACATGGAACCGATGGAATTTGCAGATTAGGAACCACTCTGACCGTATTTATACACCTAGGCACCTACTGTTTCGTGGCATTGTTATTGTTCATTTATTTCCCATAGGTCAAGTTTTGCTAGAGAATATTTGGTTCCGATCAGCTTCCAGAAATTGAGTAAAGTAGACATATTTTGACTTGTCGGAAACGTCGAGCGATGGATGTGCAGCTATTGAGAAGGACGTTTCTTCTAATATTGTTTGTTGTGTTGTGTGAAGTACAATGCCTTTCATCGTCTGGAGATTTCTACACGAACACATATGCTGTGCACATTGAAGGTGGTCCAGCACAGGCACAAAACGTTGCAGAAAATTTGGGATTTGTTTATCTCGGTGAAGTAAGTATCATTTATGAGAGACTAAATATTTTGAAGTAATACTCGCGTCGGTAATCAGAAATATTGCCACTTCATTCTCCCATATGCCGTGTAACAAAACATCCATCGTCTTAGACTTAAATCTGCTGTCTTTTTCTTCTTCTAGAGCACTGATGGTTACTACAAATTAGTACACCCAGGCACAAAACTAGGGTTTTCAACACGTAATAGTTACAGCCCCAAATTTACAATTGGTCTGCATTGGGTAGATGTAAATTTACCTTCCACAATAATCCTGTCAATATATTGATTGACTGTGCCTTGTATTTCCTGAATTGGGAATTGTAATGTACTCTCTAACGTTAAGTTAGTAAATAATAATAATAATTGACAGTGCTTATATAGCGCATAACACAAAGTGAACATATGCGCTAAAAAAAAAGAAATGAAAAGATTATACAAAAACGTACAATTCCAATTACTGTGATGGTACTGAGCTTCATATTTGCTTACACTGTAAACAAATGCAGTTTTGATATTTTTGTGACTGTGAATGGATCTGCAATCAAGAACAATCATGATGGAATGAAAAACATTCACTATGAGTTGTTTTCAGGAGAAAAGTGATTATGGGAAGCGATATGTTTATGACTTATTATTTTACAAATATCAGTTGATTTGAGAAATTGTTGCATGCACATGTACATTGTAAAAACAATGACACATACACAGTATGCCATACAGCATATTTTATGTGTATAATATTTTGTGAATTGGGCCCAGGATGACAATTTTGCCAGACTTCAAATTTTAACTATAACAGTGGAATGAGAAATGAGTTACTTTTGAAGAAGCAAAGAATGATATCCTGACCTTTAAGATGACAAATTGTGTTTTATTGTGGGGAGGTACACCCAGCATGTTAAAGGTTTTCATGCATGTCCGTTGATTTGCAAAGATGAAACCATTATTAGTGGATACTGTATTATGCACAAAATCAAGTTCCTGAGGTAAAGTAAATATTTTAAGATTAGTGTTTGGAGATGCCTGCAGGATGCAAGATACATGTAACTGAAGTAATGATAATGATCTTGTTTCTTGTATACTATTTACCGTAGATCATTGTGACAGTAATTAGTTGTAGCTCTCTTCATTTCATTGAGATACCACTCAAGTTTTCAATGATGTGGTATTTTGTGTGAAATGATTTAAATCTTGGCAAATGCTATCAGAGGAATTTGATGTGACCTTTTACAATAAACATCTCCCCCTCCCCAGCGTTGATCACAAATATATATTTATATATGGAGGGGGGGGGGGACGGGCATCTGCTTTATATACATGTTGAATGTTTTACAGGATGGAAAGTTTTGTTTATTTCTTGATGTGTGACACTAGAGCAAAAGTAAAAATTTGCTTTTTTTTCACAAAATATGGCAAATGTGAAGTATTGACAGTCTGCTACTTTCAAATTGTGATATTCAGCTATACTTGCAAGGGATAGAAATCATGTTTACTCTTTACATAAACTGTTATCCTCAAATGGCATAAATAGAGGAGGAGAAAACTGTAGTTTTTATATGTTTATATCAGAGCAGTTTATGTCAGTCACAGTGTATACTTTCTCCAAATAAATATTTTTTTCTTAACTTTCTCTGTTCACAGATATTTCAGGACCATTACCACTTAATGGACCATCACCATACAGTTAAGAGATCAGCAGATCACAGCCAAGTTCGACATGTGCATTTGTCAGAGGAGCCGAAGGTTAGTCAGATTTGACAATTCAATGAAGCTGGTGGATGATTGTAAATAAGCCATGCAGGTCTTCTTGTTTTTAGTATTTAAATGAAATGCAAGTGATATTGTACGCATTAGGGTCAATGCTGCACAAATCGAGGATGAGCGTAATATTTGCCCTATCCAGTACATTATTCCTTGGTATTCCTTGAAATAAAGCCATCCAATATTGTTATCTTTAAATCATAATCTAGAGAAGGCAAAAACTGTAAAAGTGGGTCCTAGCTACAAGAATTTGAAGTTGACTCTGCATACACACAAAAAAAGTAGTGACTTGCACTTGCAGCAAGAGTTCGCACTATCAGCAAGTGTTCGCACAACTGACAACAAAATAAAGGTGTACTGTAAAAGTGGATATTTTCGCGCGACTAATTTTTCGCGCTTGGCTGGGTAAGAAGAGTTTCGCATGTTTTTAATTCCGCGGAATCAAGACATCACGCACAGGAACATATAGCAAGCGAAAATATTCGCGCGCTTTTATTTTCGCGCTAGTTTCTGGTTGCACGAAATGTGCGAGAATTTAAACACGGCGAAAATTTCCACTTTTACAGTATTAGATTGCTATTTACCACAGGAACCAATGGAAATTTAATGCACTAGCCTACACTTTTGTATACATGTGTTTCATTATGCTTTGATGTTGCAAATGAAAATCGAGTCCACTGGCAAAAATACATGATTTTAATGTACCACTGAAATGTCTTCCAAATATGAATAGAACTAATAGTTCATGATTATTGGGCTTAGGGAATGCCCAGAATGTACAGTTGTTGGTAAAAAGGGAAACCATAGGAAGTGAAACTCTTCACAATTTCTCAGGAAATTCATTGCAAACTCTTTTCATCTTGAGACCGGATTGATAAGATCATGGTGAGACCTGTCTTCATTTCTCCATTACGAGAGTGGTACTTTTGTAGTGTTGAAATCTTTGCAGCAGGGGAAACAGAATGAGGAAATAAAACCCAACAGCATCAAGACTGTGCATAATACTTCAGTGAATCTATCTGTAACAACTACAAAGACAGTTATATCACATGAAGATTACTACTGGCAGAGGGACTGGAATGATATGATGAGAGAGAAAGAAGGAGAAATAATGTACTTATAAGTGATTTATATGTGTGTGAATTGTATTTGTGTGTTTGTGTGCATTCGGATATTGAGTAATGTCAGTTAATTTTTCAGTCATTATATTCTGATAAAAACTACTCTCGCGACAAGTGGTAGTTTAAAATAGATCCATTTAGTTGCTTGATGACTTCAAGTTGTTAGGTACACTGCCAAAGAGCTCTTCAAGCGCCATAGGCATGTGCAGATTGTAGTGCTGGAATCTGTTTGCTGAGTATGTCGACAAAGATGGATTCTCCCATTAAACCCTGTGTGAGGACACCCTCAAAACAACAGGACCGGATTGGATGCATTGTTTCATTTCTGCACTTGTACAATTGTAGCATAATTAATACATTTTACTGAATGATTTGAAAGTTCTCCCTCCCCCAATATTACTGTATATCAAAGGAAGATTCTACTGCATCAAAGTTTCTCGAAATAATTGTTGACTTTATTTTCTTTTACATTCATAAAAACAATTTTAAAAGCAAAAGTCATAAATGCAATTCCAAAGCAAACAGACCGTCTATAGAATGTAAGGATTTTCTTGTGCTGAAAGGTTATTTGCTTCCAATTGGATTCAGTTCTAAATATACATCATTGAAGTTTGAGGAAAAATCTGACAGATTATTCAAAAGATATGAATTTTCACAGTTTTAAGTTAAATCCATGTGGCATCATTGCTTTATGAAACTTCAGACATGTCACAGTTTAGTTTCATTTTTCTAGCAAAATGATAGGGTGCTTGATTTTAACTTTCAGAAGACGAGGGAATGAAATTACTTGGAACATATGTCAGCAAAAGCTGAGTTGAAGGAATGTGTACTTGCATAACAAAAAGATATTTGTTTTTGAATTTTCTGTATACAATGTATTTTCTTTACATTGCTGCCCAGCTGTGATATCACAAACTTTTTTTTTTTTTTTTTTTTTTTTAACTGCAATGGCAACACCAAAACTTAAAAAATTCATTCATTTCATTGGAACGGATTGTTCAATTTTTGTCAAACTTTACTGATGTTTTCTAATATACGTAGCTGCACTCACTCAATCCACATGTATTTTGGATGCAGTCCCCTGTAAAGACAGTCATCTCCTTGCTCTGTTGTTCCAGAGCTTTAAAAGTGCGACAGTGCAAGAAGGAATTAAGTCGAATGGTTTAGAGTTACTCGTGACATGGAACAGAGTCGAGGGGTCGATGGCCCTCATAAAAGCCTGCTCCTACCTGAACAAAAAAGTTCAACTGATGAAACCGCGAAGCATACCTGGGCATTAAATCATGAATGAAGAATTACAAGCTTTTGTTCTTACGATACTGACTGCATGTTAGTTAACAAACTACAACATTATGTAGTAATCAGGTGACAAATACAACATTTTTATTTTGTTTTTGTTTTTGTTTTCTTTTTTTGATGGTGGGATTAATGAGAGGCAGTATTCAGAGTGGTTTCATGTAGACTGAACAAACTTAAAATCCATTAACAAAATGTCTGAGGTCATGTCCTGTAGGATACCTTGTGTGTGTGTTGACCATTTTTAGCTCACCTAAGCCAAAGGCTCAAGTGAGCTATTGCGATCGCCCTTCGTCCGTCGTGCATCGTGCGTTGTCCGTCGTGCGTCGTGCGTAAACTTTTTACATTTTCATCTTCTTCTTGAAAACCCCAAGACCATTTTCATCAAACTTGGCAGGTAGCATCCCTAGGGGGTTAGGGACTCAATTTGTTAAAATGGGTACCATGCCCCACCCAGGGGGCCCCCAGGGGGGCCCAAACCCCCCAAAATGAAGGAATCTGTAAAAATCTTCTCCTCTAGAACCAGAAGTGATAGACCTAAATTAATACTATGAGTTAGTACAAGTACATTGATGACTGTAGTTTCAAGTTTGTTCATGGCAGAATCAGGGGTGCCCCCCTTGGGACCCAGGGGAGGGGGTGGGGAGGGGTCCTAATGGGGCCTAAATTGTACATTTTTATCTTCTTCTTGAGAACTCCATGACCCATTTTCACCAAACTTGGCAGGTAGCATCCCTAGGGGGTTAGAATCTCAATTTGTTAAAATGGGCACCGTGCCCCACCCAGGGGGCCTCCAGGGGGGCCCAAACCCCCCAAAATGAAGGAATCTTTAAAAATCTTCTCTAGAATCAGAAGTTATAGAGCTAAGATAATACTATGAGTGAGTACATTAATGACTGTAGCTTCAAGTTTGTTCATAGCAGATCCAGGGGTGCCCCTCTTGGGGGCAGGGGGGGTTGGGGGGTCCAAATGGGGGCCTGAATTGTACGTTTTCATCTTCTTCCTGAAAACCTCATGATGGATTTTCGTCAAACTTGGCAGGTAGCATCGCTAGGGGGTCAGGATCTCAATTTATCAAAATGGGCACCATGCCCCACCCAGAGGGCCCCAGGGGGCCCCAATCCCCCTAAATTAAGGAATCTTAAAAAAATTGGGCCCCTATTGTACATTTTCATCTTCTACTGAGAATGCCTGGTCAAATTTTAGTAGAGCTGTGAATAATTTAGATTAGTGACTGCGTGAAAGGTGAACTTGCGATACTCAGGTGAGCGCTAGACCGCGGGTCTCTTGTTAAAAAAAGAATTCCTTGTACGTATAGAAACAAATAACAAAAACAAACGACAGTAAGATGAACTAAACTAACAAAGATCAAGCCAGTACTTCAGTAAAATAGCTAGTACTGATAGCAATGTCACCAAGCAGCACTTACAGGTATTTGAAACATACAATGGTTTTTTGCTTTTGAAATTATGCATAAAAACCCTATTTATGATGCTGCGTGATGTGCCATGAAGATGAAAGTAATATTAAGTACATCTGACTGCACAAAATATGATGAAGGGAAGAAAACACAAACTCAACCTAATGTTTGTTTTGTTTTGTTTTGTTGTTTTGTAAGTGTGCAGTGATTGAAACATTACAGGTACAATTTACATAAAGTTACTAGCAAATTTGAAGCATCAACTATGTCGCCAGAATATCCTTATATCAGGCTTATGGCATTCATCTATGGTCAGGTGTCACAGTAATGTTTCTTTCCTACAATGATATCAAAATCAATAAAGCTATTTTAATTCAATCTCAGAAGACCTAAGGTCATTCCAGCATTTCTGCTTTTATGCAGTTTTACTGCATGTTTGAAAGCATAAACAACTATCGGTATGTAACATATTAAAGCTTGTATGTTCAAGTGTAGGTGATTTGTAGGTAGTGACTTACATGCTGTAGAAGTAACATTGCATTTTCTCATTTGTTGCAGGTATTATGGTTTGAACAGCAGGTGGCCAAAAAGAGAACAAAACGAGATCTGCTTCCCTACAATCCACACCTCAATGACCCAAAATGGCCCATATGGTATCTGGTAAGTCAAGTCTGTTTAGACCATTTTTGGAAAAAGGAAAAATCCACATAAAGGTCAGATATATTACATATCCCTTTTGCAAATGTCATGAAACTTTGCATGGTTGAAGAATAATGTCTCCCGACACTGTGAATGAAATCTTACAGTAGTACACCTCATAGTTTTCAAGAATGAAATGAACTCCACAACAAATTCAAGTTGACTTTGATACATAGAAAGAAATTGGCCAAAGAGAACAATAGAAGTTTCATCAAAACCAGTCATTGAATGAGAGAGTTTAAATGCAGTTTTAAAGTTCTACTTGTTGGCAGCAATAATAATCAAATTGGAAGAAGCCATGATGTCACCAGCTCATAACTCTCCCAAGTTGGTTTGTACACAACTGCATTCCCCTGAAAAAGTCATTGTTACTATTGAAGTCGGGGCGAGAATACAATAATTTGGTCCAAAGTATACATCTTATTGGCATTGATTCAATGTTGAATAAATATTCAATGTTGAATAAATTTACATCATAGTAAAGGTTTGTGAGCAGTTTAAAAGATCAGTGATTTACAGAAACATGGAAAACTGTTGAATTACATGAATTCTATAATATACATAGGTCTGATTCTGGTGAAACCTCTTCCATTCTATTCATCTTATTTTTGTTTACATTTAGACCAAGTGTGAACATGGTGTAGAAAAACACTTTCCAAATCACATTTTCTTATCATTTGCACAAGTTCTCGTAAATGTGTCATTACTGCCATTATAAAACTGTACTGTGTTAATTGTTCAATTACTTGAATTTCAAAGGCAATAGAGCACAGTGGGTAACTGATGGGAAAGAGATTGACAGGATTAAAGGTACAGTATTGTACTCATCTGCGTTTAGCCCTTTTAGGACAAGTCCCAAGCATACTTGGGCAATTGTCTGTGGGAAATGCGTATTGTAGCAAAATCAGCCCGTCCTCAACAGGTTAAGCATACTGCGGGCAAAAACTTTGTTTTTGCCATATGACATATACAGCGTATTATACACCACTCATGAAATATGTCATTAGTATTTTCATAGACTCTGAAATTCCCACTGACTCTCCCCCCCCCCAAAAAAAAAAGAAGACAATATTAGTGCAATCTGTACACAGTTTTCTCACCTTTTTTAATGTTGTACTTGTAAGTTAAAAGAGAACCAATATTAAGAGATCCTTTAAAGGACAAATTCACCTTCATTAACATAAGGATTGAGAGAATGTAGCAATATTTTAGTAGAACACATTATTGAAAGTTTGAGGAAAATCGAACAATCCGTTCAAAAGTTATGAATTTTTGAAGTTTTTGTGCAGTCACTGCTGGATGAGAAGACTACTGCAGTGTATGATGTCACATGCATAACAATATTGTAAGGAAAATATAAAGAGAATTTCACAAAATTTCATCTTTTGAAAAAAGTACACATTCCCTTGACTCGTTACTGACATATGTTATGGGTAATATTATTCTCATTGCCTTTAGAAAGAGGCAAGTCAAGTGCTCTTTTATTTTGCGAAAAAAGTGAAAATATGTTGAATTTTCTTTACATTTTCTTTATACTGTTGTACTCATATGACATCACGAGCCTTAGTAGTCTCCTCATCCAGCGGTTCCAACACAAAAGTTTTAAAAATTCATAACTTTTGCATCGATTGTCCAATTTTCCTCAAACTTTCACTGATGTGTTCTACTAATATTGCTGCATTCTCTCAATCCTTATGTTAATGAAGGTGAACTTGTAATTGTCATGCAGGGATCTGCACCTTGGGTACTACTGTATGTACATTGTAAGTACTGTGACTTTTCATTTTGTTTCTTGTGTTGTTCTGAAATTCATATAGACAAAGTGGCATTATATATAAGAGACAATAACACAATTCACAGTGATGTTTTTAGAACAATTCTTGCCAGTGTACCAAGGAAAATGTTGCCAGTGTCAAATTTAACTTTGCCCATGGCTTATCAAGCAACGGGAAATACAAGCTGACGTCACTGTATACAGGTGGTGAGGCAGTATTCAAGCTCTATATGGCTGAAACTGGATGAGGAAGGACATTCATCTCAGCATGTATACTGACAAATGAGGGCATTTATTTGGTCATTGCCAAATAAGCTCAAGTCACCGGATACTGGTTCATATATCATTGGCAATATGGTCTGTGATTTAGTTTGGCAAACAATCCTGGAATGAGTGCAAACTTTTTATGGTACACTTTATGCATGTACCATATCTCTATATTGCATACTCACACACATGGCCTGTTTTGACTGTAAAAGTCCTTAGTCAAGCTGTTTGCAGATTCCATTTATAGCTCAAAATAAACTTCTATTCATCAATTCATATAAATGATTGCAATTGATATAATTACATGTTCTAGTTAGGGAAAAGGATTTCACATTTCCTGGTACTCTCGATACTACAATTGCGTAAGTTGCATTATCATAGGAAGGTTGTACAGGACACTTCCCTTTCTTTCTTGAGTTTCTATTGTCCTATTGATATCTTTATATCCTCATCAATTGCCACATACATGTGTAGGTCTGTACATATAATCTCTTACTTATTATTCATAACTTCTTGTTTGGAATTATTCATGTGAGTATCATGTACAATTGTGTATGATGTGTACCTTTTTGTAATTTATGAGTTTGATGCTGTTTGAAACTACATTGTAAATAAATAGTTGGTCATCCATACAGTCCAGGGTGTCACATGAGGTAGATCTGTTTACCACAGAATGGCTTGTCACATATTGACACTTTTTTGTGTAATATCAAATGACAATGGCAGAGCATTACGTTAGCGAGATATTTTGTTTACCGAAAATGTTGTCCTCAATTAAATCCTTGCTGAGTGTATTTTTTCCATGCGTGATCATACCATGGAGCTACAAGAGCATACACTGTACTGAATAGGCAAAAATAAGCCATGACAGTCAGAGTTGATGACTACAGAGTCATAAATATGGGGTCAGGTAAAGTTCATGTCAACAAGAATGATTGGGTAGCCATAAAATTCACTGTAAATCAGGCTCTCTGTATTACCATAGTACAGTACTTGATTGCTCATTTAGTTAATATTGATCTATTCTATGCAAAAAAGAAAAGAGAAGCTAACTATGTGCTGTGTGGTCTTTAATAGCTAAATTCACTTTTTCACTTGCGCGATATTTTTTACAGTCTCAGTAATTTCTCCCCTCTTCGTTTTACACTTGTTCCGACTTTTCACTGACTAGGTGCATTATATATATTCATCAGTGTCATCCTGACAGCGATGATTATAAACTGCCAGCAATAAACGTGACTAGCACCCACCTGAGGTCTCTATCATCCATGACTCGTAGTTTTAAGTCATTTTACTTGTAAAAATTAGAAAAAAAAAGACAACAAGACAACCACTGAAGTATAGGGCTTGATTTTAGGGACATTGCAGAAAGATCACACTGAAGCTGTCATTATTGACAATCACCATTCTGCTATGAGCTCACATTCTGAACCATAAAGATGCAAACCTCCCTCCCTTCAACTCCCAGTAGGCACATTAAAATGATCTGGTATTGATGGCAGGTATTAAAGCTTCTATTTTTGTTATAAAAGAAATTTTTGTCATCAAGTTGTTATATGATATAATGCAATGCCAAAAGTGAATTCACTTGTTTCAGCATGTACAAACGTGTATTTGATTTACTAATTGTTCTGTTGTGTTGTATGATGCAGCAAGAAACACTACATGAAAAATATGTGTTATATGGTATATGAAGTGTAAGTTGCCGTGGCCTCACAAGGAACTTCAAGGCTGTATTCTTTTGCAGGGATCTCACTCAAGCATAATGCCTAAACATGTAGGTGTTTTTTTTTTCTATCGCTCTTTGTCATTTCTCTTTTTCTCTTTTTCTCCCTTTGGCACTTCCCAGAATCGAGGACCTGGCCTGGATATGAATGTTCTGCCAGCCTGGCAACAAGGCTACACAGGGAAGGGTGTGGTCGTCTCCATCTTGGATGATGGTATTGAAAGGGACCATCCTGATCTTATGGCAAACTATGTAAGTTATCATTCATCATCATCATCATCATCATCCTCAAACTCCCCGTTTTGCTTCCTTTTTTGGTTTTCCCAATCTGTCCTTATCCTGTAAAATGGTATGAAGGTTATGTAACAGTTGTACAATGTGCATTTAAAAGTATTTTGTGTACAATGTAACCAATTCCTGTCTGTGCACTACACAAGGTCCATGAAGGAGGAATACTCAAAATAAATAATGTGTCAAACTGCATAACTTCAGTTGTTACAGTGTATTTGTGTACTTCAAGTTCCTGTCGTTACAATATACTTTACTTGCATTTTTTTTTTTACTATTTAAGTGGAAGTAAAATTCAACTGTTTTGTTGCTCAAAGGCAGATGTCATGCTTTATGTTGTGTGAATCGTTTTGTCAAATGTTTTTTTAGTTTGCATTCACATTTGTGGTATTTGTCTCGCATAGATTATATGATTTTTTTTTTTTTTTGTGTGTGTGTGTGCATTGTTAAGAAGTATAATTGTATGTGTGCTACCATCCCCCCATTTTTTTGTTGGACATTGAAGCATGTGAAGTGCAGTTTCACACCACATATAAGTTTGGTATTAAAATGAATAGAGGAAATATGAGCAGACATAGAGAGCAAAAGTTTCATCTAAAGCAAACCTGTCTTTAGGAGAAAGTTATGGAATTTAGAAACATTACGGTGATTAAAAAGCTAATGAGGTGATGATGTCATTGCTTCACAGGTTTCACATTGATGTACTTTGTACATTTGGATTTACACAAATCAGTTTCCCCATTTGATATGAACTGAAATTAAAAAGTAGGGGTTGACACTAACTCTTTTCAGTGGTTGTCCATTCGGGCAATTTAAATCTGCAAATGTGAAATTTGGGGACCTTTATAAAAAGAAGTAGTGGCTGTAAAATAAAGGAAACATGACATTAACCATCCATTTTGAATTTTAATTTGCCCATCAGGCGACAGCTAATGTTGAACCTTGAAAAGGAAAATCTTGTGTCATTAATAGCACCCAATGTTTGCAATGTTTTAATAACCTGCTAAGAATATATATTTGTTGAGAAAACTGTTGTAGTTGTGAAATTATGGGCCAAAAACATGTATTTTGGCATTTGAATCTGTAGCCAGTTTGAAATGTGGAAGTTGATGACATTATTACCTGTTGTTAGCATATAGTTATCAGTTTAATTATTCAAGGAAAATGCAAATATTAAACAAATCATATCATTTATTAAATTGGTTTGATTTTCCAACTTAACTCAAAAGCCGACTTAAATATGATGTGGAATTGCTAAAGGATGTAACCCTCTTTTTACATGGCATTGCAAGAACTTTCAAAAGTGAATAAGGTTTGTTGAGAGGAGTTTGCCCTGTCAGATGGCTCTGGCTTTCTTCAGACAATGAGCACTCCCATGTATTAATGATCATGTTAGTAATAGTGATAATAGTCTGTCTTTGGTACAGAGCCTGGGAATTTTAGCAGTGAGTCACATTTCACCACACACTGTGGATTGGATCTCTTTAACCCTTCCATTTAAATCAAGAATGAAAAAAAAAAACAAACAAACAAACAAAGACTAAATTAGCAATTAAGAATAACCCCGAAATTATCCATACTCCTTAAAGAACAGGCACACACACTCACAAATTTCCTCCAAAATGTAAAGTTACATCTGTAATGTACCTGAACACAGCATATTCTATACTTCTTTTTGAAATATGACTTGAAAACTGCAGAAACCGTTACCACAGTACAATTGTATTAAGGTGTCAAGTGGATTGTTCATTGGCAGTTTAACTTCAGGGTATTGGTCAGTCTGTGTTCGTGTGCATGCCTTCATATGTGCATTTTTGTTAAAATGAGCAGCCTACTGCAAATTTCTGCAACACAACCCAACATACTGTATAGAAGATGTGCACAGTAGACTTGCAATATCACTAAAGATAATGCTATGTCAAGAATACTACCATATTCTGATTGACAGGTCTCAGCTTCTTGGAAATTGTAGTTTTTTGGTTGTTTGTTTGTGTGTGTGATATTGCTATTTTTAGATCTCACAGGAAGTTAATTGATTGCATAAAGGCCAAAGGTCAAAATAATAATGGTTGTCCTAGTACTTTAGATTCTGTAAATTTTCTTGTACATTGAAGAACCATGAACCTTTCCCCATTTGTTTGTGATCCTGCCTTGTTATTGTCACTCCTCTGGATGATGTGTTATTGTCAGATTTCTTTGTTCTTTTTTTTTTTTTTTTTCTTTTTTTTTACTTGCAAGTCCTGTAAAAGAAGGTTGCATCACATGCAGATAAAATAGTGTTTGTGCAGATCAGTCAACTGTGTGCCCGTGTTGTGCTTGTATACAAATGTGCTCTCAAAGTTCAAAGCTTGCTTTAAAGGGACTATACAGGGTTCGAAATTGGCGATGGTCCGCTGGCCATCGGCCACCCAAAATCACGTCGGACTAGCTAAAAATCATAAAATTCTGAAGTTACTAGTCCGTCTGGCTAACCAAAATATTGCTTCAGTGTTAAAATTGATTTTAAGTAGTCCGCCTGGCTAGTTAAAAAAAAAATTAAGTGGGACCCTTGCTGTACAGTACTGGTTGAGATAAGGGATTCATGTTTTGAACATTTCTAAGTGAGATAATTAGAGACCTCTTATGATATATGAAAGAGCATGTAATTTTAAGATGGATTCAACGTTTATTTGATGAAAATTGGTTTTGAAATGGCTGAGATATCCAAAAAAGTAATAATAATAAAAGGCGACATGCCACAACTTTATTAGGATCTCTTTGTTTCACCTTGTTTTTGGATATCTCAGCTATTTAAGAACCGATTTTCATCAAATAAACTTTTGATACCTTTTAGAATTGCATGCTCTTTGACATCTCATAGAGTGGTTTCTGAATATCTCGCAAACTGTTACAAGCTAAATCCTCACCTCGACCAGAACTGTACACACCCTTTAAGTTAGGAGAACTACACAGTTCTCTATTTTTTTTTCTTTTCAAGGAAGGATATCTTTCTTCGTGTTGCAGAATTATGGATGATTTACCTATTACATCCTCAATCATATAGGCCTAACGTGCATTATTTGTTCAGTGAAATGGTAACATGGATCCCTGCCATTACCTTGGTGACCCAGTCCTAATACTATTGTGGTAAACAGATTTCACAATTTGCGTTACTGCCCTTTGTGTAAAGGCCACTCAGCTATTGTGTTTCATGAATCTATTAGCAAGGTGCCATTCCTAGAAATTATTATTCAATGCTAATCAAGGCAAGCATGATACATGGTCTTGCTTTATCCCAAAGCCTATACATTTATTCAGGATCCATATTGTCATTTCACGATTTCTTTGAATAGACTGTTACCTGCTTTATTTTGCTGCATGCATTTGTGAAAATTTGTGCCTACTATAGTGGATATACTTTGTGTTTACATGTCTTTGTGATGTGCAGATGGCGAATGCAAGTTATGATGTCAATAGCAACGACGATGACCCAGAACCCCGATACAACTATAGCAACGAAAACAGGTGCCAATTGATACTTTTCCAAACGTAGAGGGGGAAATAACATTAACCCAATATGAGTTGCATTTGAAATTTTGTGGGTGATGGTAAATACCTTGTCAAGGCAACACACTCACTGTATTTCATCTCTTGAACAGGTCATGTCAGTTAGGCTGACAAATTTTTTTTTTTTTTTTTTTTCAGAGAACAAGGAGGAAATATTGATTGATTTCCAGAGCAATGAATTACTGCAGAAATACTGGTAATATGTACAACATGTAGTCATTTGTTGACAAATCAATACATGTGTCAGCACAGCAGGTTTACTCAAACAATTCATGCTTGAAATATAATGCTAGAAATGGCTTATTGGGGCTTTGAGAGCAAACAATAAAGACAGAGTCTCTGACTTATTGAAAAATCAATATAATTGAACCTCAAAAATGGAAGTGAACCTAAAACAGTATGCTGTGTTAAACGATGATGTCATAAGAATTCTGAACTGACAAAGCTGTGAAGGTGCATTGGCCATGGGCTCAGGGTGGCGTACATAAATGTTTCAAGACCTTTAAGCTTTAAGGAATTCTATTTTTCATCCCTTTGCCGACCCTAGCTTACTTAACCACAGAAGAAAGAAAGAAAGATGTGTTAAGTGAATAAATGACTTCTCAATTCCATGTACTTAAAAGAGAACAAAGTTCTGGAATTGATATCAGTTGATTTTCAGTGGTTAAAAGTATATTTCAGAAGCTTATATTGAGTTGCAGCTACATGTATATTGTGTTTGGCCTGGCTAACTTCTTGTTTTTGTTGTTGCTATGTTGGAGTTAGGGGATATGGAACAAACGATACAAATATGAGAAAAAAAGATATGGTTGCCTTTACAAGGTATATACTTTCACAATGCATGCATTAACATGTTGCTGTGACAATGTTCCATGATTGTGGGCTAATCTTTGACAACTCAAATGGATCTCATTTTGAGTTCAAAGAATACAATCTGGCAAAGGTAAGTTGGTATTTTTATCGTGCATGATTGCTTTTCATTCTATTCTGATGTCCTGGTATATTTAGTATGCATATCATGTTGACGGTTTGCCATTCCAGTGCATTCTATCTGGTAGAAGTTGGCATTGCACCTACCCACTGGCATGTTTTCATTGTTGTGATATCCTTAAATCACTGCAAGCCTTGATCTGCTAATTACTAATCTCCTCATCTCTGTCTATTTTTCAGGTATGATGATTTGTTTAATATTCCTCATTTCTTTACCTCTATTTAAAAAAAAAAAGATTCTAACAAACTAATTTGCAAGGTTTTTGAATGTACAAGATGATTATTTGTTTCATGAAATGTATGTGTTTTTGGTGGTGTGAGGTTTCAGTGAACTCCTTTATGACTGACTTAATCACATTTGAAAATATCCGACCTTAGATATGGGCTGGGAAAAAAAAAAATAAAATGGCAGTATGCTTTCATGACGCCATGAAAAGACTGCATAGTTACATAATACTGAGCGTTTGGCGGTGGTTCTTTGGTCATGAGAATACCGATCTAGCTCTGCTTGTGTGAGCACATCTGCAGTGTTGTAGATAAGAGCGGAAACCCCGCTGAAAGAATTTTGAAGGAAATCAAGCAAAAGCGAAATCTGAGTGAAAAGTCAAGTGAGATCGAACAGTTATGGATGATAAAAATGCCACTTTCAGTGTTGAAAATGTCATGTGTGTCTTTCCTTCTGAGGGGGCGTGCTCACTTCATCTTCTATTTAGGCGCTTTTGTAATGTCATCTGATATGTTTCCATTGCTTTTGTGAGTGAAATATCACAACTTTCACATTTTCATGAAAGGAGCATGTCTCTCCATGACCTTGCTGAAGCCATTGTACGGTGTAGAGCATTGTTCATGTAGATTTAGTTGGATGCAGCAAAAATGTTAATTCAAAATTGAAGGGGAAAAGTGATTTATTTGGTCCTTTTTGTCAGAATTTGAAAGCACAGAGCTAAAATATAGTAGCAGGCAGACATGTCATTATTCAATAGGCTGTAAGATTCCTATGCTACAATGCTGGATCACAATGTTATTAAAAATGCCTAACGTCTGTTATCATTTGTTGCGATGTGCTCAGATTTTCGCTGTAACAGCTTTATCTAAAACTTTTGATACAACTTCTCCTTGAAAGCTGGTAAAGGTCCACATTTTTGAAAGTTGCTCATTTTGTATGCATCATAATAGTGTGGAATGATCCTCACTGAAAGACAGTGCATATTTTAGAGATTATTTTTCTAACTCACTTCACTGGATTTTAGATTGACTTGTTGCACTTGAATAACCAGCTCCTTTCTTGCCTCCATATTCTGTATGAGAGTTGAATGATCATCTCCTAGCATTTTACACCATAATATATCTCTATCTCATTCTCTCCTGTTTCTTGTATTTTTCTCCCCTCCCCATTAATTCATTTCTGCATTACAAACATGTGGCATGCCAATGATTAGAATGCCGGGGCCAGCTTTGATTTGAATGACCACGACGCCGATCCCACGCCTCGCTATGAGAAAAAGAACGTCAACAGGTTTGGCGCCTCCCGTTGTCAGTCTCGATCTCTGTTTTTTTGATGAGAAAAAAAAAAGAAAAAAGAAGAAGAGATGTTTGATCTTGTGGCATGTATCGTGCCTCTTGTCCTATTTGATGATTTTAAAAGTGATTACGTGCTTTTCATGTTTGCATTGCATAGATATATCTGTTGCATATTTGCTTTGATCGTTGTTGCATGTCGGTGTTCTACGTCGTGCTCTCCAAAAGTGAGAAGTCATCCTTTCAATTGGTGTCTCATCTTTCCTTTTGTGGTTTTGCCGCCAAAAATCTGTGAGCAGCTATAAGCTGGTGAGAAGATGATTTTTTTTTATTTTTTATTTTAATTTGTCCCTTAAAGGGCATAGCATCTCCACAACATATTGAAATTGAATTTCATAGGGTACAATTTGGAGCGCAGGGCGGTAGAAGTTTCATTGAAATGCACATAAAATATTCAGAAAGTTGTGGAATTCTGCAGTTTTATAAATTTGCAGTCTATTCCTGATATTGACCCTAACCATATCTTGAATATCAGTTAGCTAGGGTGATGATGCTACTTAACTCACAGTTCTCCCATTAGGTGTTCACGTAGATATTATGCAGATACAGATTTGATCAAAAGTCAAATATAAGGGATATTAATACTATTTTTTTTTCTGTTTGATTTCACGCAAAAGAAAAAAAGGGAAAAAATTAGTAAAGATTTGAGTGCATGTCAGTGTGAAACTCGTAAGGCCATGACATCACCTCATCTCACATTATGATTTTACTATTTTTTTTTTGAATAATGTGTGACAATAAAAAAGGTCTTTTTTTATACTTGAGGTCCAAGTTTGATGAAAGCTGTACCATTCTGTTCAATCAATTTTATTGTGTTTATGAAAACCAACTTGAACATAGGGTTGAACTGCATTTTAAGTTGAATACATACCATAGCCTACCAAAATAAGATGCATGTCAGTGTATCATGGCAACCAGCCATGAAGTTCATTATGGCAAACTTCTTATTTTTTAATTTATTATTATTATTATACCCCCGCCACATGTAGTGTGAAGGGGGTATATAGTTATTGTTGTTATTATTATTATTATTATTATTATTATTATTATTATTATTATTATTATTATTATTGTTATTATTATTATTATTATTATTATTATTATTATTATTATTATTATTATTATTATTATTATTATTATTATTTATTATTTATCATGATTGGAGGGGATATATTGAACTCAAAAAGAAAGAGACAACAAGAACAAAAGTTAAACCAGAGTCTGATTACATTTTGTTTTTAATAAAGCATAATCCTTTTGATTTTCATCATTTTCATCCCATGTCCAAGTAGACTAAATGAGCCATGAAACATTTGTCTATGCAAGTTCCTGTGGAATAAAAAAAAAAAAGAGTTGGTTGTGTAAACAAACATTCTCAGTGAATGATCTGACATCTAACCAGCCATCCTTGTGCAGAGGGCAAATAGTACAGTTTTTCCCTTCATCTTTATTTAAAAGGAAGAAACAAGGTTGGAGTGCCATTGAACTACCATTTGTTAATTGTTTGCTCTTGTGGTTGCATCCCATGTGTTGTCTATGGGAAAATTTATGTTTACACAGATTCTTCTTTCATGTACAAGCATTATTTCAATAGTTACATGGAAATGATACATTAATAATCTTGAATATTGATTGCCTGGACAATATTTTTGAGTGGAGGATTTGGCAGTGGGAATCTTTTTGGCAAACATATTGTTGTTTCCTGAAAGAGAGGACGATTAGATGTGCCGCTTTTGTTCTGCAGATATACGGATCCGCCTCATATAACTTCAGCTCTACCACACCTCTTTTTAAAAACAAATTTTCTTCTTCCAAGATGGCAGTTTGCCGAGGTATTAGTTCCGGCTCATTTCTCGTATTGAAGTCTGTGGCGGCATTCCGCTCATACATCAAAGATCCTCTGAGGCACAATCCGTATTGCTGCTTAAAATTTCCCCCCACTACGACACTGAAAACAAGGGTTGCTTCCGTTCAGGAAAAGAAATTAGGAAGTTACAATAAATGGGAGTTGAAATGATGTAGAGGTAATAAATGAGTGAAGGCATTGGCAGACAGGCAGAAAAACTCTATAACTACAATATATCAGTAGACATACCAACATCTATATATTTACACAAAACATGAATATTCACAAATTTAATACATGCAATAATATACACTGTATATCCTAAATGTTCAATAATGCCTGCTTGCTTGAGATTTCTAAAGTGTGTATGAGAAATGTGTTCTAGTGCAAAGTATATATCTATTTCATTTGGTCTTCTGTGATAATTGCATTCATTTTTAGTGGCTTTGCAGCTTGTTCTGTGTTTTGACTTTCACATATATTATGATTTTTTGTTATCCTTCACCCTCTAGGCAACCCAGAATCCATGCTGTGAATGGGTACTTTTTGGTTTTGTTTTGTCAGCTTTTTTTTACATCTTGAGTTGCTGGAGATCAGTTAAAACAGATTTTGTTTAAAAAAAAAAAAAAAATCCTCATTCTGCACCGGCAGTGTGTGTATAATCGTCTGTATAGTCAGATTATCTCAAGAACATTTTGTGATATGCAGCAATTCGTTTCCCCTTTCCTGTATCAGATTTGTGTGGATATGATATTATCTTCTTGCCATCATATATTTTTTTAAATGTTTTATATGCTTTTTTGCACATGATAGCCATTCAAGTCAAAGTCACTACTGCTGGCTTGATTTTCAGTATTGCAGTAAGTATTGTTGCATGTGCAGTACAGTCTTAGAAGTTAATTTTTTTTTTCAGAAATGTGATATGAGGGTAGCATGCATTTGCAAAAAAAAAAAGGAAAAATTAAAAGTTGGTAAGGTGAATGTGATTTTATAAATCATAGAAATGTATGGACTCATTCACATTTTAAAGGAAAACTTGCGATGTGCATTTGACAAAATCTGATATGAATAATTCCTTATGTGAAATTCAAACTTTTTCTTTCAAGAGGAAAGGCGTTTTGTTACATTCTAACTTCTAAGGCAAGCAAGAAGACATAATCCAGTATTGTAAAGCAAGATATTTTTGTGGCAAGAAATTTTTGCGAATTGGAGGTAATTGCCTTTTTCAATGCATGAAATTTTCACAAATTGCTATTGGCATTCAATGTATGTAGTGTAGACAAGAACTTACGTGTACATGTGCATTTTAGTTTCATGAAACTTGGCTCTCGTAAGATAAACTGCACGCGACATTTCTGGTTTAACAGTAACTGAGAGAGGATCGATTATATATATATATATTTTTTACTGTATTTTCAAGGCATAAAAAACATGTCATGAATGATGGTGACTTTAAACTCGTGTGATTGGAAGTGGGCCATTTCTTGATGGCTGGAGGACGCAATGTGAGCTGATTTATTGTCGATAAGATTGGCCTGACTTTTCGAGGTATCACATGATTTTTGCCAAGATTTGTCTTGTCATTAGTAATTGCTGTTTTTTTTTATGGCATTCATATTCTGGGATCACCAGCTCTTTGCTTTGACTATGTGCCAAGATACATCTAAAATGTCTTTTACATGGATTATCAGAGCTCCATTCATCACCTTCAGTTGAACAGTTGCTGTCTCTCCCGACACTTGGGTTTTCTGCCAGTGACACATGATGAATCGGAGGTCATTACCCCTGCAAGGGGGGGGGGGGGAGGGGATAAGAGTGAGGAAGGAAGACTTCTTACCCTGAAGAGATAATGTACTAGTCGTATAGATTCTTATTATCATGCTGATTTCTTCATCTTCAAACTACAGAAGAGAAGCATTTGGAGAGCATAGACCTCCCCCAAACAGCTTATTTCTACCCATACATGCATGCTCAGCCTGAAAATTGTCCAATTTCCATACGATAAAGAAGCCTTTTATAGTGTGTCAGAGTCTACCTTACCAGCTTCCTGCTACGCCTCAAGCACATGCTCAAAGCATATGCATTTCTCTAATGCACAAAACTTAAACTTCTTTGTGTGTTGGCCCTATTTGTCGATGATTATCCTTTGAAAAATTCAACAAAAAAAAAAAAAAAAAAATTCCTGGATCCAGACGATGGTCTGGATCACTACCAAAATTTAATCATATGTTTCTTGTGTCATTATCACCTTTTCCTGTATTAAAGTTTCATCCAAATCCGTTCCCAACTTTTTGAGTTGTTTTGCAAACAGATAGACAGACAAACCAACACTGGCAAAAAAAACCAAACATAGCCTCCTTGCCTGAGGTACCGGTTATGATTGTGCAGTGCAGGTACTTCAGCACGTCAATAGCGCTTTAATGGGGCAAAAGCCGTCTCCTCACCTTTCCCTGCCTTTGCTTTAATAATATGTGTTCATAATGTGCACCTGTGTCTGTACTCTGACTACACATGCGAATGTTAGTTCAAGCCAATAAGCCCGGCCTTCTGCAAAGTGTGAAAGAGGCGACTCCTGCAGATGGCTGCATCTCGATTTGTGTTGTTACATCTGTGTTGTTGCACTGAAATCACGCTGAGATCTCATGTGAGATTGATAACAAATAACTCACTGGCAAAGTGTAAAAGTGCAGTCTGTCTGATTATTATTTTACCTACAACATGCAGGTGCATCTGACCCGTGTCACTGACCATGTGTCATAGGTGAACCTGATAATTTCAGCTGGTTGTCATGGTAACAATAATCACTCCCGGGGAGTACGGGCAAGCTGGAGTTAGTGGCATCTCGGACTGTAGTATGTATGATATTGCATTATGCTGACGCTAAATGCCTTTAAATCCCAACTTGATTCAGAGGATAAAAGTAATAATTGTACAGGTGCAACTGGGTACACTTCAGCTTCAGGCTATGCTAATAAAAATTATTGTAAAGCACTAGCTCACACACACACAGTTTTTCCCTTGATATTTATTGATTTCATTCAAATCATTCATGAATCAACCCATTCTGGGTGTAACATGAACAAAAACAAAACAAATTCAAAACACAAACAAATCCATTTTTCAATTTATACTGCAAATAATCTTTCTTCAACATAGGTAACTCGTATGAATCAATCCCACTAATCTGATAATTCCTTCACGAGAAAGTATTGACATATACCAAATATATAAACACACACACAACGCACACACACACACATTGCATGTAATGCATTTGCTAGGACATTGAGATGATACATCACTGTATGGCATTCAGGCCTCAAGGGCATAAATCAACTCTGTGAAATCTCTTCCCCCCCCCCCCCCCATGTCTATGATTTCAAAAGCCATTAAGATAATTCTAAGAATATCACAATACAAAAATCTGGAAAAGCTGTTCTCATTTCTTCCACGGGAGGCAATTCAATCTTCGATTTTGCTACCAGCAGTTGTTCACAAAATGAAAAATACTAGCAAACAAGTGATATAATCGCTGAAAGTGAGAGGTTGCACAAATTCAGGACTGCCTGATTCAAGGCAGCAGTCCTTCTTTGTGAGATGTACGGCCGTAGGTGGATTTGGCCAGTTTGGGTTTCTGTGCGAGGTGTGCGGACTAATGGAATGCTGATTGCGATCGATATTTCACAGTTTTGCGGCCATCTCATGACATTTGCGTGAGCAGCTAGCAGCCACCGGAAAAAAAGAGGTCAGAAAGAAATGAAGGGGAAGATGCTTCGAGCAATTTATTTCCTTGCTTCCATTTTTTGAGATGTTGTGGAGTCATTGGAGTAAAATGTTCACCAGTGATAAATGCTACTCCGAGTCATAATCATAGGTGATTAGCATTTGAAGTATATGCCAAATGAGGACTTGCATGGGGATGAAGTTAAGATATCGTTTCAGAGTTCATGAAGCGGACAAAGTGTATTTATTCATATGAATAGTTAAAAATGCTTGACAGTTTTTAGAGGGCTACAAACACGTCACATAATGCAGAATAGTTGATTGTGGCTTTTAGCGTAGTACAATGATTTCTCTCATGCATATTAAATCCTTGGTAATAGAATATTGTCGGTTCTCTTGAGTAATCATGCCAGGGTAATATCGTGTAAAAAAAAACCCCAAACATTTACTCACACAAACACAAAATTGTTATTGCACATTTGTGTTCCCTAAATGGAAATAAGGAACAATGATTCCAATTATATGAGACAGGTTCATGTCCGGGGATTGTGTTTATGAAGTTTGTTTCATTTGCCAGATGTAGTACTTTTTTTTTTTTTTTGATTTGATATCAGAGGGTGCCAATGGCAGAATTATTGCGTTCTGCACCTTTCAATTTTCATGCTCGCATAAAAAAGGGAAACCCCCTAAATTCAACAAGAGTGGATTGCATCATGATAGACATTTCAGGAAATGCTCTTTTGACTTATGTTCTTCAATTTCTATTTTTTTTGGCAACCTGCTTCTGTTTTTCTACCCCCCCCCCTCCCCCCACCATGGTCACATATTAAAGCTAAAACATAGTTCTCAAAGGGGCTCAAAATCCCTGTTCCACTGTTTGGAATTTGCTTGCAGTATATCGGAAGGCTCTACCAAGAATCTTGTCTGGGTGACACAATTTTCCAGGATAATGAGTTATTTGGGAGTATCTTGAGATAAAAAGTGTGAAATAATAAAGGTCAGTGTACCGACTTCTCTTCCTGAAGCGCCCTCCCTGTTCAGTAGTGGGTATGTAGAATGATGCTAGTACGTGATGATTGAATCATACACTGGCAGTGGTATTTAATTGCATGAAGTGAACAAGCTGCTGCATGCGATTCACTGTCATGGGAATGGATACTGCTGTGACCCGATATATTACAATCAATGTAATCGAATATATAACATCATGTAGCAACCGTGATTGGGTATGCTCTGAGATTGAACTGCTTTCGACATATCTGTTCTGGTATTATTTTGCGTTTTTGTCGTTACCCAATTGAAATAGTTTTATCAGAGCGTTATTTTGCACATTTCTCTTGCATATTTGTACGTTTTGGAGTAAAAATGACAGTTCTGCAGGCATATGAGAACTACAGTGGTATGTTTTCCCTTTAATGTGAACATCATCTAGTATTTGTTTCTCATGCAAATATGTCTACCTAACTGATACACTGTAAATAGTCAAGAATATGGTATACTGCTATTAAAAGAAAATAAAAAAAAAATAAAACAAGATAGATTAATCAAGAATATGATCAAAGACTAGTAGTCTGTTTTGTACAGATGTTTGCAGTTAATGTAATTTGTAATGATTCCAGGTAGTATAATAGCAGTAACTAGGCAGAAGACAATCAACTCTGAACATCCAAGTCGTTGCCATGGTGACCGCAATTATTGCCATCTGCCAATTATCTCAAACATCTTTACTGCAATCATTTACGGGAAGATTTGTGTCTCTTGTGAGGTGCATCTTTGGCCGTGCGTTCGAACTTCTTTATTTCCATACTTTTCCCCCCGAGGGGAAATTCATGCTTCTGCCAAGGTGTAATTACCGGGAGAAGATGACTCTTTGCGCTTTTAAAGGGTTCGATCAAACATGGATGTGGATACATAGAGGCTTTTTTTGTTTCTTTCATGTTAAAAAGAAAGGAAAATTAATAGACAGGGACATAAATTTGCATTGTATCCAGGAGTTATCATTTATCATTACCTCCGCCAAGGAAGGATGTTAATTGATCAACCGCACTGATTTGTCTGTTTGCAAAGTAACTCAAAAAGTAGTGAACAGATTTGAATGAAACTTGCAGGAAAAGTTTATAGTAACACAATGAACAGATG
Organism: Diadema setosum; assembly: GCF_964275005.1. Lineage (NCBI taxonomy): Eukaryota > Metazoa > Echinodermata > Echinoidea > Diadematoida > Diadematidae > Diadema > Diadema setosum. The sequence goes on along the minus strand of NC_092691.1, from coordinate 28,721,172 downwards.
ATGGCATTTTGGTAGTGATCCGGGAATTTGTATAGATTTTTGAAGGATTTTAAAATCTTTTAGCAGATAAGGTCAATGAACTTGGGAGTTCAAGCTGCACGCTCTGGAGGTTTACATTAGCGCACCAAAGTGTAGGTTCTTCTCGGGCAAGACGCCCCTCAGCTGGAAGCTGATAATGTAAACAAAAGGCTTCTATATTGGGAAATTGCATGTGCGTATCTGTGGAAACAGAGATTTTAGGTGGAAATGAGTTGCTAGCTTGGCGGACGTTTGTGCTCTTCGAGTGCTTTTCCAGTTGATACATCAATCATGTGTATAGCCTTGTGAGGAGATTGCTAAGAATATGATGTATTTTTATTTTGATAAACTGATAATCTATGACCAACTCACTTGTGTGTGACATTTTCTGGATAATGTGCATGAAGAAGAAGAAAAAAATATGAAAGAAAACCTGTGAAGAATTTTTTTTTTTTTTTGTAGTCCTGAAAAAGGTGTAATGAAATGGTGCATGGCAAATCTTGTAGTTCTGCACTTTAAACTATTCTTGAGGGGGGAGAAATAATTCTTCATTCTCCATTCCGAATAGTGTGCTGATGAATGTATTCTCATAAACGGACATCAGAGACTTCGCGACAAAGAATCGTTGCTGATGAGAAACTAATAAAAAAAAACCTTAACCCCAGTAATGTACAAGCACAGAACACATAGGCCCGAATTCACGAAGGTAGTACAAATGAAACCATGGTTTAAACCATGGACAAAAACCATGGAGCGCCAAGTGTCGCATGGAATATTTCGTTACAAAATCAGTCATTTCGTCGATGAAATTATTATTTTGTAAAGAAATGACAACATTTTGTATCTAAATGAACATTTCGTTCACGAAATGATAATTTCGTAAGCGAAACCGTCATTTTTTTTCGACGAAATGACCAATTTTGTAACGAAATATTCCATGCGACACTTGGCGCTCCATGGTTTTTGTCCATGGTTTAAACCATGGTTTCATTTGTACCACCTTCGTGAATTCGGGCCATATTGTCTATGCAGTGACAGTACAAATTAGTACAAATGTAAGGTTCATAAATCCTACCCTGTATACAAATGAACTACCAAGGTGTGTATGTGTATGACTTGATGGGACACATGAAATGAATAGGTACAGTGTGGGTGTGTTCCCTTGACGACAGTCGTGGATAAACTGGAATAGACGATACTGAAATAGACGATATTTGTCATTACAAACGATAATTAGGAATGTGAACGTGACAGAAATGTTCAGGAAAAAGAAAAAAAGCGATTGAGGAGTAAGATGCTGAGGATTTACTATCTAAAGAAGAAATGATATCACGTTTGTTAGGCAGTGAGAGGTTTTTGTAGGGAAGATGGAATTTTGGCAGCATATGCTCAACAGTGTCTCAAGATGTAATGGTAAGCGCTGCATGCCCAATCCATATCGATGGAATTTGCTGTGTGAGACATGGATGACTTTTGCGATGGAACATTTCACACACAGTGAGCACGTGCGTGGCCCCCCTTGGGCAGTTTGCTTCAGTGGTAATGCCACCTTTTCGTTCCGTGATGATGCATCAGGCGGAATAAGAAGTATGGAGGAGGGGAATAGGGAGGAGCCGGGTTGGGGGGGGGGGATGAAGAGGGGGGTTAGGGGAGGTGAGGGGGTATGAGAAAGGGCAAGTTGCATCCCTGGACATGTAGAATACGCAGTGCGATTATCCTGCTAATACCTTGCCCATGCGAAGTGATTCTTTTGCTGTTGCAAGGAACTCACTGACGGAACCATTATGCACTGGTATGGGATGCAACATACAAAATGGTCTGTCCAGAGGATTTGAAATACTCTTTTGAGGGAAGTTATAAACCCCATGACGATGTTGAGGGATTTAGTATAGAATGTCCCTGAAAGGGCATTTCAAGCCTTTGGATGTTGAGAACATTCTGCATAGTCTAGACAACGTAGGTCGTCATTTGTTAGATGCCACAGTATTGAGCCTATAAGTTAGTCAAGGTTTTCGAGAGTAAAACACACCTTCAATATGAATATTCTGCTACCTGCAGTGCAGATGGCAGCTTGCTTTATTGTCTTTGCCACTCGTTTGTAATGTGGGTAACCCAGATTTAAGTATAGTCTGGCGCACTACTTCCGTGAATCACAATTTCAGGTTTAATGTAATATAATAAAAAAGAATACAACATTTATCTAATCAGTTGTACGATAATACTCATTGCTTTGTCTTTATGTTGTTTGCCTTAAAAAAAAAAAAATAGGGGGGGGGGACATTCCAAGAATGTTCTTTCCTTTTGAAAACGTAACAAATGTTCCATTACGACATTATGATGTTTATCCAAGCAATGATTGTTATTTTGAGTGACAAATATAACATTCAATTTTGTTGAATTTCAGGGAACAACAGCGCAGTTTGTTCAAAATGAATTTGCACTGATCTTGACATCTTGTATCTACATGCAACAGCAGTGTTGGTTATTCTCGAAAACCTATGTTTAAGCCGTGCATTGTAACTTTTATAATAGTGCTTGTACATGGGTTCAAAGTTTATTACGATAGTGAATCAACATTTGGTGGAAACGTTTGGTCACGCTCTCAGATTTCCTCTCGGCAATGAGGGTAAAGTGCCTTGCATCGGGGTGCGTTGGCTGCCAGCAGACTTGAACTTGGGACCCTACATTTGAGAGTCTGTGGCCTTATCCCCTGATTTACAACATGTGTGCTATACCAAGTGGAATGTTCCATTTTTTTTTTTTTTTTCGAGGTGGGGGGGGGGGTGGTGGGGGGAGGAGGAGGGGGAGTAGTAAGGAGCAATCTTTACTGTGACAGACCCCTTTGCGCTCCTCACTGTACCGAGTCCTGCGCTTTACCGAAGAATCTTTGTGCCTCCAGAGGATGACAGTGATTGATTGTCCTTGGCTTAGCGAGTTATCTACATTGAACTGATTAATACAGATACATTTCAAATGCTGTTGCGTGCTGCCTGCAGAGAGGTAGGCCTACTGTATATTCATGCCTACCGCAAAGCTCAGTTTACGAGCTTGGTCTGCGTCGAGACTTGCACAGCCAATCAGCAGCCGGCAGGTGCTCTGTAACTTTTTTCTTTAACCACCAGAGATTGAACAGAAAGAGATCGGTGAAGTTTGTAGCTATTGGACAGAAGAAAAAAAATTCCTGGACTCTTTAAATTTCACTTTCACTGATCTGAAAACAATGATAAAGTTCACAATCACATGCTACATATGAGATGAGGGGGGGGGGGGAGGGGAGTGATATTTCAATATCATACTGTGCTTATTCCAACATCTGATGGATACGAAGTGTATGAATGCCAAGGGCGAGGTATGCAGTGCTGTGAAAAGTAGTGGAAGTTGATGAGGCTGAATATAGGGAGGTCTTGTGCCTTTATGAGTTTTACAGATGCGTCTTGCTGGTCTGGGGTAGGACCGTTAGGGCCGTGCATTGCCTGAATTCTAGCTTACACAAAGTGCCAATTTGGAGATAGTAATTTTGGGAAGCTAGCATGGCCTCTGGCCTCTGCGTGATCATACAGTACTTGTGGCTGTTTCCAAAAGTTTTGGGGTCTACCTTCTTTGGATGCAGCAAAGATTACCTAGCCATCTGAAAGCAGAACCGTAGTGTCCGACCACAGACAAGCTGTTTGACTGCGGTGTTTTTAGTGGTCGGAGAATGCAGTCTTGCACATTTAGTACTTGATCAGCTTTGTAGTCGTTCTTCCTGTTGGTCAGCAGCTCTCATCTTTTGTCCACTCTGTGCACAGAGCTATTAAAAAGACACTGTTGTAAATTATTTAAGGGGTAGTATCATCTTCAAAAATTTATGAACTTAAAAAGGGCCACTAATGTGATGTCATCAGATTAAAAAAAAAAAAAAAAATTATAGCTTCCCTTGAAGGTCTCATTTTAAGATAGAGAGTGTTTTTTTTTTTCAGTTTTTTTTTTCCAGTTCTTCAGAGGAGGTGAAAGATCTGTGATGTTGCACAAGGATTAAATGTACGAAACAGTGGATACAATATACTTCCATCTTTATATTAATTGTTAAACTTTCCTTACTGTGTATTTAAAACATTCCACTCCTGGAACGTGCATGGACACACATGCAAGCACAGAATGGATTCTGTGTGTCGGATGTGCAGCGCTCCAGTGTTTGAGCAGCAAGGACGACAGCGAGAGAGAACAAACTGAAATGGCAATGAAAGTTGGCCTGACTTTAATGTGTTATGATGGGTGTTCAGTGAATGGCCTTGTTCCGTTTGTTTTGGACACACATTTCCTTGTACCAGATATTGTATAACCGTTTCCTGTGGCTGGCTAGATTATTGGATTATGATGTGAGAGCAATGCTATTGAATTATCAGTGGCTTATAGCTTGTGGCAGATGGTAAAGTGACTACTTTGCATGTGTGGAAAAAAAAAATCAAACTTTTTTTTTTTTTAATACATAGCAGCCAATTTTTTGTCCTTGTTACCAATTGGGTAGTGCTCAGTATCATGAATTCTATATTTCAGTGTCATAAAATGGAGGTAAATGAGGCCATTTTTTTTTTTCTTTAGTGTGTAGACTAAGGATCTGTGTTTACATTTTCTGACTTTACAAATGTTTGATCCAGATGGAATGTTTTGACATTTGATGTAATGTGGAAGAGAACTTTTACACATACATGTATGATCAGTAATTTTCAGTTCACATAGTGCTTATGTGTTGAGACTGAGCTTGTTTCACACTTACTTCTCATATTTTCCAAGATGGAATGAGCAAGCTTAATGGTATTGATCACCACTCTCTTTGCGTATTTGTATTTCTACCTTGCTTTCATACCAGTTGTCAAACACACTTCATTCTGCAATTTTTATTGAAATTTATTGCTTTGGGTTTGTTTGTTTCTTGGCTCATATATAAATTGTGTGCTATAGACACTAAGCTTTCGCAGAAGGACAACAAGATTTATTTGTGTGGTATTTGGTATAATTCAATTTGGGATTAAAAATCGTTGGCTGAGGGTAATTAAGTTGTCATCATCAATCACTCAGATACGATGTAGCATCAATCAGCGGGATATATGTATGCATTTTTCGTGATCCTTGATAATCCTGTAGCTAGTCTAGTCCGGCAGACACACTACAAATCCTGTACGCACCACGTGCAACTTGTAGGCCTGTTCCAAAGTAATTTGTTATTTCCTTGCAAGTAGCATGGATAGCTTAAAGAGTGGCTTAGCATAAGTTTCATCTATTCTGCAATCTTTATTTATTTTTCTTGCTTGATTTATATCTTGGGTTGCTTCTGTTGACTGTTGTGATGTAAAAATATGATTTTGTTTTTGTTTTGATTTTATGAGGGATTTCTTTAGTGATTTTATTTGTTTCGTTACCCAAATTAGAGAGAGAAATAGATTAGAGGTTAGTGAAAGGGATTTTTTGAAAGGATATAGGCCTAAGTACCATATAGAGCTCCTGTTATACTATTAACAACCTGTTACCCCACAGTGTTTTTGTTGTGTTTGTTGTTGGTATTTTTTTTGCTTTTTTTAGGGGGTAGGGCCTATATTGAGGTTTCCAAGAATGTTTCCTCTCAACTGCACTTCCTTCATCTCAAAGTATATTTATCTGATAAAGATGCCTTGATTTCTATCTCAACTTTCAATCACTGTGTGTTATTTCTGATGTGGGCAAATGAGCAATTACAATAGGATCATTTTTTTTTTTTAAATCATGAAATCCCACTTAATGAGAGTAGGCCCTATTCGGTCAATAATATAAAGTAAATAAAAGTATATGAAACTTGCTCTGCGTGAAAGATTGATGGCCGAAAAGTTTTCGCTTTTATGGTACTGTTCATTGTGGAATTCTTGTTAGTAAACTTTGTGGAGGGGTTTGAATTGTGCTTGCCTGTAGATGCGACGTAGTCTATGGAAATGTCACCCTGTGCTGTTCTCCCAGCAATGTGCATTGATTTAATATGAAATGAACAGTTTTAGTGGTTGATATTGATTTCCAGTGTGTGCCGTGATGGCCATGAGTGAATGAGCGACCATAATTGAAGCAAAGTAAAAATGTCACCCTCACTCAGACGTCTGCGGCATCCGTCGTTTCCTATCATGGTGCCTTTCCGCATTCCGCGACAATGTACGATTAGGAACTGAGGCCTGCTAGAATTGAGCATGATAGCAGTGCTAATGTGAAACGGATTGTACGGATGATATAAAGAGTGAATGACATAGTCACTTTGTATATTTATGAATATTCCATAAGATAAAAAGGGGAGGAGGACAGTACATCTGATGTACTGAGGCATTATTGCTTGTATTCAGTTTCTTAGTGAGCTAATTTGGTAATTGTTCCACTCCAATCTGACCAGTTGAATTGGCAGAATGTGCGTGTATTTGGCAGTAAACTTTTGCAGACAAACTTTGTTACAGATGGTGTGTATATAGGCCCTATGTATCTAATGCTTACAAACTTTATTGTGCATATCTATTTCCCCATTTTATATGGCTTGTCAGAGTACATGTATGTTGAAACAATAAGAGTGCTCAGTTTTTATCCTATTATGCATCTATATCTAGCTGTCTTTCTTTCTACATGTAGAATGTGAAACGTAACATTTATACAGTTCTGGGCACTTAAAGGCGTAATTACCATTTGCAGACGAAACAAAAACCCAGCATTTTTGCTTCAAAATAGTCCTGAAATGTGAGCTGCGGACAGAAATAACCAATGTAAAAATTTGAACCAGTAGGCCTGTAATCAATGTTAAGTATTGCTAATTATACGAAATATGAACAATATAGTTATGATAAAAATGTTTCCGGACTAAACTGTCTTCAGTTTAATATGGTTTAATGAGAAAAATAGTGATATCTGTTTATATTTTAGGCTTTATTGCAAAAATTTCATATGGTAGGGGTTTTTGTGATACGACTGACCAAAACATATATATGCATCAAAGGTGATATCTTGAACATTTTTTAAATCACTGCTCCCAAAGGTAAGCAGGACCTTTGATATAATGAAATGAATTGCTTGAAGTTTCCACAAGAGTATGATTCAAGTGTAATACATTTAAATGTTGTAGTGGAGTAAAATAAACAGTCAGGGCTTGAAAAGAGGGGAGGGGAAGGGGTTCCAAATGCTGCACGGAAGTCATCAAATGACTTCACCCTATGGCTATTGTAGCTGGCATTACTTGTGCGCCTGCTGCTGGGCGGTTTTCAAAGAAACAGCGGCAATATCCAGAAATGGGAGGAACAAATCCTTGGTGCGGTTGTTGGCAAAGGTATGTAGTTTGATTTGTGTGTGTGTGTGTGTGTGTGTGTGTGTGTGTGTGTGTGAGAGAGCCTGTCTGTCTGTCTGTAAAAAACTGATGGAATACAGCAGAGTGGGGTCATTGTCATGTTGCATCTAGAACTGTACCGTCCATTGAACTAAAAGCTTAGCTTTGAAAATTTCCAAGACAACCAGAGGTGAGAGGAATGATATTTAAGATGCAAATTCCCTTGCCATGAATGCCATGTCTAGGCCATGGATGTGCAAAGATGGAGAAAGTGCTGTCTCAAGGCAATATATCATATGTTTAAGTGGGCTCAGGAGAATTCCTAGAGCCTCCATCCACCATAAGGAAAGTCCCTGTTCTTCCATTTGTATCCAGACTCGGTTATGCATCACTTTGAGCATAGAAACCAATTATAATGGGTACTTTAAACTGTTCAAATGATAAAGCAGATATGAATAATATGCAGTTTTATACCATGTTACACTGCACCACTTGAGCACTAAGAACTCATCATGGTGGCCACTGTCAGAGTATTAAATGATAAACTATGTGAAACAAATTAATTAGCTTTCCTAATTGATATAAGAAAGCCTGTCTAAGATGACATATGACTGCAGTTAATATAACTTCTACAACCACTTCAAGAGGTTTTGGTTTTCACTTTGTCTCTTTCATGTCTGAAGTAAGTGTGCTCTTGAGAGAATTCTTTATTTTAGTTGTATTCTATTGTTGCTTTTACTACAGGGCAGATAATATTGATGGGAAGACATATATCAGCTATGTATGTAAGATGACACATTGCCAAAGGTCATGGAAGATGGCCAGTTGTTTTATTCTTAATCAAGCAAAGCAGTGCCACAACAAATGTACTCGTCGTTAGCAATAGCATGATGTTAGTTTGTAGCAATATCAAGGCCAAGAAATAGATTTGCAAAGATACTTTACAATGTAAGATTGACCTATAACTCCCATTTTCCCCCTTTACACGTTATCTATCTGTAAACATATATTATAGATATTGACTAAAGATGTCTTGTCTCATAAGCCCATAGGGATAGGATACGATTACCGGTATATTAGGGGCCAGTGGTGTCTGGCGTGTGCGTAATGTCTGGAGAATGGATTGGCTGCCAGCAGGTTTCCTGAGGATACCGTAATGCTAATCAATTTACAATTCCTTGAGAATATATTAGCCTATTCACACACACACACACACACACACACACACACACACACACACTCGCACCCAAAAATAACAGTTTTTAAAAAATGGATTTTTGCAATGCGATGCAGAAACCGTTAATTTTTGTGTGTGGACACAAGAAAATCACTATCACATTTCTCATTGTGATATGAAAATTGTTCCATCTTGATTTCATTTTAAAACTCTGCAATAATTTGTCTAGTGCTGGTTGAGTGGATAGAATGGCACACAAGTTACAAAATTGATTTATTAATCCCACGATCCCACTCGCTGCACTATCACAGTCCGGGATAAAGTTGCCAGGGTCCAGTGCTTCAGTTGTGGGTAAGGCATGTGCAGGCTAGTGATTTAAAGTGCTTTACTTGCAGCTGAGCAAGGTTTTTTGTGTGCATTTTTGTTTTTGTCATGCGTGAATTGATGCTGAACAAAATCAGTTTTGTATCGTGATCCAAAAACCAATAATTCTTATTTGAATGGGCCTATTGCATTCTAGGTTTGGAGGGATGGGGATGGGGGAGGGACATACATTTGTGTGGCTGTGTTTCTCAATAAAAATGATATAATCAACTCATATACAGAGATGTAAAAGTAGTAATAACAAATGAATGCATGAATGACTGAAATCCTTATAAGCTGTTGTTTTTTTTTGTGGGGGGGGGGGGGTGAGGGAGGAAGAGGAGGAAAACTGATGGGGTGGGATAAGGAGATTTGATAATAATGATAAATATTGCTTTTGTATGGTGCTTTACACTGGTGTTTGTAAGCGCACTGGTGTTATACAGAAAGATTAGAAAGCACAATAACAGGACAATGCAAAACCAAAATTACACTCACAAAAGAAGTACAGTGATACAATAATTAGTAAATGACTGTGTGAGCCTCCAGAAAAAAAAATACAACTGATTAAACAGATGAGTTCTGAGAAGAATTTTAAATGATTCGATAGATGAGGCATTCTGAATATGAAGAGGGAGTTTATTCCAAAGGGTGAGGGCAATGGAGGAGAAGGCTCGGTGGTCACCATTTAAAAGGCTTTTGTGCGTGGGCCATGAAGTAATTGGAGAGAGTGCGTGACTCACCTGTCGAGGCTGGGAATGAACAGTCTGTTTTGTAACAGAGTACATTCATGTTGTAATCAGGTGGAAGAAATGATATTGAAAACAAGAAAGTTACCCCTGTAAATGTATAATATCAAAATGCTGCAGCTTATTTTCCCTTTGTAGGTAACTGTAACTTTGTAACTTTCTGTGTTGGATAAAGTTCACTTGTGTGTGAACAGGCCTCATATTATGTCACGACATACCATACGCATTGGTTGAAGTTTACAGTTCCTAAGTGAACACTTTACATTTAACTATGGGATGGGCCAGTCAGTTTTTACTTCCCTGTTCACCTTTTTTCTCCTCTGACAAAATTTCAGTGAAGTCTGCACAGTTCCCATATCCTTCCCACTTCCGATCGTCAAATTACATTTCAATCCTGAGCTGTATTCCGTGTATGGTAGATATACATTGTACGTGTGCATCCGTTGCTATAAATATCGAATGGTGCAGGATGGCACAATGATATTTGAGTGTTTACCCTTGTAAGTGATATAAACATCAATATAGGAGACTCTGATGAAGAGGATATGATGTATTGATGACTTTCCGAGTTTACACAAGTTTGTTTCCTTTTGAAACCAGTCACATTTGCTGTTCTGCCAGATTCATACGCATGATGCCATTTGTAAATGGCAACATCACTTTCCCTAATCCTGCAAATAACCAAAATTAGAATTCCGACTCCAGCCCTTGTCCCAACCTGCAATAATCATAAACCCTAATCCTGGATGATAATCTTACACTTCAACCTCAAATCCTTTTTTCTATTTATTTTAGGTTATTGTTGGTGGTGTTTGTTATGTTACTTGCTTTTTTTTTATTTGGAAAGGGAAGTTTTAGTCTAATGAGGACACACAGCGAATTGGATCAGATCAAATGGCAATTTGCCATTTTGAGATTGTGAATGACGTTTGCTTTAATTCCTCCTTCCCCAACAAAATATCATTCTAACAATGCATGTATTTGAAACTTATTTGGCTCAGTTATGGACAAATGTTTCCTGCCACGTCAGCTTGGATCCACAGACAAAATATTCCTCTCATGTAAGAAAAAAAAAACTGCTTTAATTCTAGTTTCTTGAACTTCAGAACCTCATGATGTTTTGTTGAGAGTGAGACCATACAGCAGAGCTCTGTTGTTTTCTCAGATGTGAGAAAGAAAATATAATTCACTGGGGTTCCCCCCCCCCCCCTTGAGTAAGAAGAAAAATATTATTGAAGAATACATCATATGTCTGAAAGGTTTGATGTAGAGCAAGCATAAAGATGCAAAACATTTGGCAATTTGTGTTGACACAAATGTCACTAGTAATTGTCAGTCCAACCTAACCATGAGTTGTGTGTTGAGCACACGCATGGAGAATTTGTTACAACTTCGCATCAATGTATTGTTGGCCAAGTACAACCCCTAAAAGTAATGCATGATTTTGCCAACAAATTATTATTCAGAAACATAGGCATTCATTTCTCTAAAGACCAAACTTAGGCGTTAAATATGAAAAAAAAACACGTTATCCACTTTTTGGCGTTTTCTTCACTCAGAAAATATAAAAAATCTGGACTTTGACATCAATAAACGAAGCATTGTATCCACTTTTCCAGGCATTCATAGTTGTCAAGTAGGAAATAATTCTGACGATGCATTACAGATATACTTCCCCTGAGTGTACATCTTAGTGTTTGCACAGTCAGCGGGGGCCAGTTGAAAGCTAGTTGAAAGGCAAATGTTGAACATTAAGTTCACACATGGTAGAACCCAAATCTTGGAGGAGATATCGTGAAAGTGATGATTTATGTCAGTGCCTCAAGTCCGTGACCCTTTCACTCTGTTTAATTAAAGGGAGCGTATGATAATGTTTAAAATCCAGTCTAAAAAGTATGCATGGCATTGTCCTGCTCCCACCATGTTGTGAAAGAATTATAAACTACAAATATTTCATACTTGAAATAAATTGTTAGATGCTGTAAACGTGAAAATCTCTAGCCCCAATCCCAAATGAGAATGATTGTTTTTGGGATGGAGAAGCAAATATCAATCTTTATAGCTGACGCTATTTCCACATAGTGCAAAAGCAAAAAAACAAACAAACCCAAAACCAACAACAACAAAAAACAAACAAACAAACAAACAAAAAACAAAAAACAAAAAACACTGTTCAATTCTAAAATTAGCAAGTTGGGAGTGGGGAGTTCAGTTAGAATACTGTTCTGAGGCCCTTTGTCTTCTTCCAATTCTGTACAGAACCTCCATGACCCTTGAAGAAAGACTACAGTATCACCACTCAAAACTTGTATATCAATACTAGTATGTTTTCTGGAAAGGAAGCTTGTCCATCCGCCAGTTAAAGTGTATAACATTTCATAGTGTTTTGCCCTAGTCAACCACACCTCATAAGTTCTCAACATACTGGTATGGCATGTAGTGTAGACATTGTTCCTGCATTTGCATCAGAGTGATGGGGTTTCAGCTGGTCCATTTCCTCCAAAGGTGTTTGAGGTCTGTATTGCATCAGGAAGTTGACCTTGTTTCAAGGCTCTCGTTGCTTTTACAGATGATTCCGACTTCATGTTTCCAGCACACTCGCCTTCTTGCCAGGTACCAATAGTTTTGGCAGCTGCCATTTGTGGCAAATGGGTATATCGAAGGATAATTGAGAACCTGCATTGTATTCTCATTCTGGCCCAGAAGATCTCTTGTGTCGGGAGAGAGAATGCCAAAGTGTCCGTGATTGGGGAACTGTCTTTGTCGAACCTGATACAGGTATCACCCAACCCAAGTTTAGTATCTCCCTGGTTGTTCTTCAGAACCTCCATTATTATGATCAGGGCTACACACTTGCACTGGGCCAATGGTCCCTGACCAGTAAAAATCACTGTGGGACCAGTAACATTTTCAGGAATGGACCAGTAAAAAATGGAAAAACTGGGTACCTACTGGTCTGACAGACAGGTCGGACCCATAGAAAAAAATGGGTTAGTGTGTAGCCCTGTTATGATGTACAACTGTTGGTAGTTCAATGTGTACATTGCATGTAGAGCCTATTTGCTGTTTAGAAAAGTAAAGTTGAATGCAGAATAGGTTTTTACATCAAACTGTCCTAGCCATTTTTGTTGTTATTGTTTAACCCAATGTCCTATTGGCAAGATGTTTAAAAAGTGTTCAGTGGCAGACAGTTCCCCCACTGTGCATTTTTGCAAAATACTGCTTGCGACAGTATTTGTGATGCATCAACAGGAAGATGAATGTGGCTTGAAAGTTTGCAGAGTGGTCAGAGCAAACGAACTCCCCATCATGCCCCGGCAAGAACCACTTGAGTTTCTGAATTGGTCCGTATGTCACCCTGCCATCACAAATGCGATAAATCAAATTCGAGTAACGAGAACGTCCTAGATCTTGGTTGTGCTAGTGGTGTGCTCGCAAATAGCTGAACACACTCAATATGTCTTTGCTGAGGAATCAGCCATGATTTGTTTCTCAACTGTAGAATTTCACCCTTCAGATATTATGCTGCACACTGCACTCATCAATCACATGCCAGTATGATTAACAATGGAAAGTACTCTACACTGTTTGTATCTGTCTTCATCGTCTATCATTATGTCGTATTTGCACTTTTGATTAACCATTAACAATATTCACCCTGTCCATGTACCCGGTCAATGTCAGTTTCATTGACAAACAGATCAATCCCTTTGATTGAGTGTCATACAGATGATATGGCCTTGATTTATTTTGAGAGGATGTATTCATCTCTGCATTTCAGTACCAGTATTTTCTGTCTGTACCAGCATGGTTGACCCTGCATGTTCAGTTTAGACACACGTCAATCATGTAATAGTGATTTTCATGTCCTTAAATTGTTTTTTTAAATCATGTGCCTACAGCAGTTCTAGTGTGGCTTCTCGTGTTGCATTGAGTTCTTTATTTCTATTCAACAAATGAGATAATGTTTTTTTGAGAAATTGGCTCTTTGAAATGAGCTGTCATCTGATGGTTTTTTATCTATTTCTTGTTCTTCGCATCAGACACGGGACCAGGTGTGCGGGAGAGGTGGCTGCGCAAGCCAACAACAGCATCTGCAGTGTGGGTGTGGCCTACAGGGCTGGAATAGGAGGTAAGTGGACCAAGCCTTATATAGCCTTTGCCATATTAGTCTGGCACCCAGACACTTGCATTTCACCTGTCCACGTTGTATTCATTAACCCGTTGAAGATGAGTCCCAAGTATACTTGGGCAAGTGTCTGTGGGACATGCATGCTGTAGCAAATTCAGCCCGTCCTCAAAGGGTTAATGCAACCAGCTCTGGCTAAAAGCAGTGACTGCATCCTGTAGCCATCTAGATCTGAACCGCAGAGCAATAGGCTGGGGGTCCATTGTAGGAGGAATGCTGTTACCTTCCCAAAGCATAGTGTGACACATAGCCTGGAGTGACAAAAGTGATGAGCCTGATACTAAGACTAAGCCATTCATGTGACCAGATACCAGAGGGTTATCGTTTTGTCTCGATATAAATCAGGGAGGTTTCACTGCAGCCATACAGACATGAAGGGAGGCTTCTTCTCCTCGCCTGACAATCTCCTAGGAGGGAGTTCAAAGCCAGCTTAGAACAACTCATCTCTCACAAAATAAATATCACTTGCAGGACGTGACCCTCCTGCAGAGATGTTACAACTGTTCCCGTAACCAAAACATGCAAACAAAAAATTTGATGAGACACTTCACAGGGTAAACTCTGACAGAGCTATGAATTTATATGAGGACCTTTAATGGGGGTGGGGGGGGGGGGGGAGGTTGCATTTAAAGTTACAAGTCAAAAGTCGAGGGCAGAGTCAGTTGCATGTGACATTACTCACTTGATGAGAAGATGCTGGCTGCATTGTCAAGTTAAAGGACAAGTTCACCTTCATTAACATAAGGATTGAGAGAATGCAGCAATATTAGTAGAACACATCAGTGAAAGTTTGAGGAAAATTGGACAATCGATGCAAAAGTTATGAATTTTTAAAACTTTTGTGTTGGAACCGCTGGATGAGGAGACTGCTAAGGCTCGTGATGTCATATGAGTACAACAGTGTAAAGAAAATGTAAAGAAAATTCAACATATTTTCACGTTTTTTGCATGATAAAAGAGCACTTGACTTGCCTCTTTCTAAAGGCAATGGGAATAATATTACCCATAACATATGTCAGTTATGAGTCAAGGGAATGTGTACTTTTTTCAAAAGATGAAATTTTGTGAAATTCTCTTTATATTTTCCTTATATTGTACGCACGTGACATCATACACTGCAGTAGTCTTCTCATCCAGCGGTGACTGCGCAAAAACTTCAAAAATTCATAAATTTTGAATGGATTGTCCGATTTTCCTCAAACTTTCAATGGTGAGTTCTACTAATATTGCTACATTCTCTCAATCCTTATGTTAATGAAGGTGAACTTGTCCTTTAAACAAGTCTCTTGGCGCCAATAGAGCTTGAGAAAGAGGTTCCAGGGCGTGGAGTGTTGACTGGTCCCTGGGTTCTCTTTTGGGTAAGGTGAGGGAAACCCCCACTCTGTTAGGAAGGTGGCTTGTAAAATAGGAAGTAAAGAGTAAAACAAGCAAGACTGGTAAACTTTCGCTGAAATGGGACAATAAAAAAATTGAGATATTGCAGAGACTCCAACTCTACTGCTCCCTGTGGGAGATGATCCCCCACTTTGAGGCCAGTTTTGCAAAATCTCCTGCAATATCGGCAAGGTTGGCCTACACCACACTCATGATGTGCGCTACGCACACATAATGGTGTGCATGTGATCAGAGTCTCCAGTTTGCTAGGGGGTCTCGGTGGGAGAATCCCCCATTTAAGGGACGCTAAGGGTTGGAGTCTCTGGTATCTGGTGTCAGTCAGGATTGAATACAAGCTAGTGATGTCACTGCCTGGCAGCTATCTCACTGGTTTGCTTGTAATCAAATTATGACAGTATTCTTTTTGTCGACGATGTAACCTTCTCCCTAGGACAAAGTCATTATGGCTAATAATAGTGTAATAATTGTAATAATGTGTATGGTTAATGTCTAACTGTGTGTGACTTCCACTCACTGTAGCATGCTCTTTGGAAGACTGGCTTCATTGCTTAACTCCCTCAGACCTGTTACTGTACAATGCCATTGGCATTATGTACATTAAAGTTACCAAATGAAATGACAGAGCTAATTAGATTGAAATTTGTCTTCGTTACCCAGCCTTTAGCAGAGTATGGGTGTAGTGCTGACATACTGAAATCAGTGCATATGTGTAGGACTACGATGTAACACAATGAGATAAACACATACAGGAAATGCCAAGGGTTTTTTGTATACAGTTTTAGATACAGTATCAGTGGTTGTTTATTTCAGTGATCCTGCAAAAAGATCTTCAAATGGAGGAAAAAAAAAACAATAGAGAAAAGAGATAAAACTTCTTCAAACTGAGCAGTGAACTCAGTGACCCCCTTGTTCAACAGACAGGAAATTACACTGAATGTTACAAGCTCTGGTATGTCTGTCCTTTGTGTAGACAAAAAATGCCAGTAAGGTCAGGTTGTAAACAGAGACAGGCAGAAAAATAACATTTGTTGACAGGTAAGTAATTTAGTGTTGTCAGGCACTGCTCTTTCCTTTTGGGTTGTGATAATGTCTTATGCTTTGTGGCAGACCATGTTAGAAATTCCAATATTGGGACCCGTGCTTGTGGTAAGATGTGAATTTTGGACAATAGGCACCTGTAGGGGCTGTGCTGATATTCAATTCGGGCTTGCTGGACAGTGGCATGTTGAATGTGTATCCACACCACCACTGGTTTTGAAGATGTCATGAGAATGTCAAACTGTATCAAATCAATTCTTGTGTATCCATGCCTGAAATTTGCTCTGTTCGATATCCGCTTCCAGTGAATGCCGCACCGTACGAAGCAGCAAACTATTCAATCGGGATTGCATACACTAGAGTTACACTCCACTCCTACTAAATTGTAACAATGGCTTCTCACCTTACGAACCCATTTGTTCCCTTTTGCAGATGATCAGTGCGACACAGCATGGTTGAACAGATTCAAATTGCATTGGGAATAACAAACTAATGCAAACATGGATTTGTATCGGCAAAGTACCCAATGGTGTTGAAGTGCAAAGTTTCTATTTAATTGTCGAGCAGAAGGAAAACAGAACCAGCAAAAGTAAAAAAAAAAATCATATCGGGCAATGCCAAATAGGAAAGCAAAGTAACACTCAATCAGCAGGTCTCAATGCCAACTGTATTCAGTTACACCCTCTTACACCTGGCTACATGGGACTACAAACTCACACAGACAATAAATGCTATTGGACTGTGTCTTTTGGCAAATGCAACAGAGCGAAGTGAAATTCCAGTACCGAATGCAAACAAATTGACACGAATTCGCAAATCCGAACGAAAACAACTTTTCCGTATTACAGTAATAACAAAGCTGTGTGCATATAATGAAACTTGCATTCTGTCTGAGGACCAACACTCTTTTTTTTTGTTCCCTCCTTTACTCTTTTATTGCCAATTGATCTGAAATAGAATCTCCCAGGGCACCTTGAATTTCAGCAGATATTTATAGTATGTGAACTATATTTCATTATTTACAAATTCCAGTGAATATTCCAGTGGCCAGCAATGAAAATTGTTTTCTTTTTGTGTGTGTGTGTGAAATGTGATCTCTGTATGAAACAATGAAAACTGTATGATATGCAGAATAACAAAATCTTCAATAAAGTTTGAAATTCTGTTAAGATGATGGCAACCAGTCCTAAAACAGGAGTATGAAACTAAAATTCTTGCAAAAGATGCACCCATTGTTTTGGTCTCATTGGGAAACTGCAGTGGGAGAGTTATAAAATCCCTCTCACTTTCTCCCCATGGCTCTTTTATGTCCCTTTTATCATTCTCCATGAGTGTCGATTAGGCAGAGATCAAGAATGAAATGATGTAAATTTCTGGTTTGAAGTAAAAAAAGAAAAAAAGAAAAAGAGTTACAGATGGCTCTTAGCTTGACATGCTAAAAAAAGCCCAAAAAACAAAAAAACAAAAAACAAACCAAAACAAAAACAAAACAAAAAATATAAAACAATCCAAAGCAAACTCCCAACACAAATAGCGGGTTGAGAAATGATGCTGATGATTTTTTTTTTCCCCTAAACTGTTTGAAAATATTGTTTAGAAATTGTTTTGTCTTTCTGCCCATTGTTAAAATCATTTAAATTTTCTAGCACAAAGAAAGAGCCCTTGACACGCACACACACACACACACTGTCTTTCTTTCTCTCTATCAGAAGGCAATGAGAATAATATTACCCTTACCATAATTTATGTCAATAACAAGTCAAAGAAATGTCATGCTTTTCATTTAAAAAAAAAAAATCTGCAGAATTCTATTTGTATTTTCTTTGTATCATTTTACCATTGTGACAACATGCTGTTCCAATCTTCCCATCCAACCATGACAGCACATGCAATTTAAAACCAAACGTTTGAAGATTCATGACTTGTAAGCGAATTCCCCGTCAACAAATTTTAAGAAAACAGGAGATAAGAGGGAGGCTCCATGCAAAGTGTTCTCTAAAGTTCAAGGAAAGTATCTTTGACTCATAAAAGCTAGATGTGTGACAAATGAAAGACTAACAAGCAAATGTGAACAGGGAAAGGATATAAACCAGGATGTGGATGGTGTCATGTACAGTAAATTTTACATTTGAGTTCCGGTGCCTGTGAGTGATAATGATTGAGGTGCTAGTCTCTTTTCCAGGCAGAGGGATATTTTTTCCCTCCACTCTTTGCCCGATTGTCCATTCAAGAAAAGTCATATAAGAACAACAAATAGAAAGGTTGTTACAATTCTGATAAATTTCTTTGAAAGCTACTTGATAAGCACACAGTGACACAAATATATATATATATTTTTCAAATGTTTGTCATTATTAATGATGATACTGTGAGAGGTTTGTAGACTTTCGCGGGAAAACTTATAGTCTCAGTACAGGGCTGATGTAAATGCTCTTGTCCTGATATGAAGAGGCATATGTGGATGGGATTGCCTTTATCACTAGTATTCACACAAGACTACCTTTCTATGAGTTTGTTGTCAATACCTGTAACCTAGCTACCTCTATCTGGCCTTTTTTTTTCATTAAAAAGAAGAAGAAGAAGAAGAAGAAGAAGAAGAAATAAAGAAAGAAACTGCTGCGGGATATGTCTTGCACATCAGCATTCTTGATTATCCAAATGATTCTGCCAAAGACTTTTAACCTGGAGTGGGATCTTCCCATTACATCCAAATCTTGACGGAAGGATTCAGGGTTTACAGTGAAACTTTCAACTCCTTCCAACTCCTCGTAATTGCAAGAGGATTAGCTAATATCCTGATCCTCTAGTAAGATTAGTTTCATGTTTGTGTGTATATTGTGTGTGTTATAGTGTAGGGAAATGCCAATCTCTGTTGTAAGTACTCTTTCATTTTAAAGGTGTACTAAAATTCCTAATAATTCATAAATGAAGGCAAAGACAAGAATTCAAACAGACCAACAACCATCAAAAACTGATCATGTCAAAGGCGCTCATAATACCAAAGCGCCACATGTGGTGTTCATTATGTAAGATAAATCATTCAGTTTTACATTAAACACCAAACCCATTCAAAAGATGTTTAAAAAAACAGAAAATTGTGTATAAATTATTCTCCTGACTCTGTGTTCCTATTCCAGTGTTGTATGCTCCTCGTTATTATTAGTGATGGATTTTAAATGTGAATCTGTCTGAGGCTTTTAAGCCAGCTCCAGAGGACTTTTGCAGAGGCTCTGCAGAGAGGCCCCAAATTTTATGGGGGTAATGAACAAATCAATATAGGGGCACACCCTTCAAAGAGGCGCCAATCAAACATATTACATCAAACAACAGGATATGCTGTTAGTGGTGCAATGCAAAACATTAACCAGTGGTATGACAGGAACTGATATGACTGTGTTTATTTGTAGCTGTGCAAAATTATACAGAAGTTTAACAAATTTTTCATTTACTTAAGGAAGTTAGAAAAAAATCACAAAAATACAAAAATTATATTTGTATTTTTCATTTTTTTGGCCATAGTTTCTAACATCCTCCCACGCTCAGAATGTACTACTGTGTAGTATAATTCTGAGGAGTATTTCAAGCTTAGAACTGTTCCCATCCCCAGTTTTATGATGTGACAGCCTTTCTGGCCCATAAAGTTGTAGAAACCACATTGCTTTGGTTGTGTGCTACATCTTTTTATCATCACTTTTTTATCACTCATTACCAGTATTTCTCAAAGTAGAATGAAAATGTAGCTCTTGTAGTTGTGCCCTATGCTAGGTTTTGAGCCATTGTGTATTTTGGGAGCAGAAAGAACGAAAGCCTGTAAATCTGCTAAATTGAAAAGTGATCCTTAAATTGGCAATGCATTTTTAGAAAATTTATAAATGCCAATGTTTCTTTATTCAAGAATGGATGTTTGCAATTTTGTTTTCCAAACTTGTGCAGATTCAGTGAATTTACCCAATTCCATAACCTTTCTCCATTATAGGGTATATGCAGTAAAATATTGATTTGCAAACTCAACAGGGACAAGGTGATAGCTTTTGTTGCAAACTTGTTCCAGGAGCCAAAGGAGGGATAAATGTTTGTCATGTACATCATCATTTCGGTTGCATTTGTAGTTAAATACAGGATGTACAGCTGTATGTGTGTCATCTATCCATGCTAGATGCCTCATATCATATTATGTGTGTGTGTGTGTGTGTGGGGAGGGGGAGACAGAAGTCTTTTTTTGTTGTTGGTGTGATTGTTCTTATTTAGTAAAAAAGAAAATACCCATAAAATGATGTGAATTGCCACGTTGCTCTCCCTGTATGAGTGGTTCACTTCGGCACTAATATCAAGCACTACAGAGAGATCATATTAGTCACTTTAATCTTCTTTATTATATCCTTTGAAAAATGACATGTCAAAATTGCTTTGAGACCAGTTGTTCAGCTTTTCAAACGATCTTAATGGTACTGGTGAAGACATTTCTGGAGAAAGTTCTTCACCCATCAGGTACAGCGGCCAGAGAGGATTTGCAATAATTTTCCAGCTGTATTGCCCATTTGTGGATAAGATATGTCTTTCCAGATACATGCACTTCTTCTTCTTCTGTGGTTGGCCCCCGATTGTATGTTCAGTTTTATGTTCATTTTAATGTACACATATATACGTCAATGTGGCCGGTTCTCCCGAACATTTGTTTGGGTAATAGATGATACTCAAGTCAGAACTGTAAAGTCGCATTCTGTATTCAAACGATGAAAGTGCATCTTTATGGCGGTGCAACAGAGCTCATCACATGTTAAAAATCTCTGCATTACTGCAAATGACTTTAATACAGAAAAAGAAGGGGGAAAAAACACCTGCCATAGCTGAAAATTCTCCATCTATTGCATTGAAGTGTGATTGTGGATAGGCAAGCATCTCACATTATGCTGATTTTTTCCCTCTTTTTTTTCCCATTTTTGAGTACTGAGCAAACAAGGCATGAGGACTATGTACTTTTTCTCATTTCTTCCAGACACAAAGTTAAATACCTATAAAACATTGTTAAAAGGGGAGGTGTACAATGTACACTTTGACAAACAAATTGTAACAGCTGTTTGAGTGAAGGCATGCAAATATTTGGAAGCAAATGTTAAGAGGCTTGCTGGGGAGAAAAATCAATATGCTGGTGCATTTGTTTCATATTAGCTTTTACAGTAATTCTAATTGAAAAATTATTCATTTCCTACACAAGCCATCTCGAATTCTTCAAGTTTGATGAGTACAATTGTAGATGGAAAAGGAAACAATATAGCATTATCATCATTTTAGATCAATCTGACAGTTTACACAATGATAAGATTCTAAATTTATTTGTGTATGATCATGATTTCTGTGAACCTGTCAAGCTTTTAAGTTACTTAAAAAAGAAGAAGACCCAATCGTCAAAATTCCTTTGAAGCCAGTGGTTCAGATTTGGCTGACTTGGTGTCTGTTGGAATCTCCCTTTGTGACAACACCTCTGGAACCACTGAAAATATGGGCTGGTGCCTTTACCCGATGTACCTGTACACATGTGCAGCCCTTATTGCAGTGATTTTTTAGGGGTCTGAAAGAGGGGTGGGCCAATGCCAACGCAAGTGGAGTCCAATGTTCATGTTTGATGAGTGGATGTCGTTCATCTGCAACTCAAGTTTTTACCCCCCTAAGCTTGCTAGGAAGGACACTTGAGGGTGTGTGTCTGCACCCATTGGTAGTGCGAACAGCCCAGGGATTGTGATATGCTGTGTTGTCATCATGTCTTTGTTGGTCTTCAACACCACACTTGGAAGGATGGTATCCTTGAGGTTGTGTATTTTTCTCACTGTGCTCCTTTCTGTGTTTCCAATATGCATGTAAGCTGAGCATTGCTCAAAATTGTGATGATCTTTGCTCCCCTCCACAAAAACAAACATACTCACCTAGAAACTGTTATTGCCTAGTGGATAAGAAGACCACAGACTTCCAATCTTGAGGTCCCTGGTTCAAATCCCCAGGCTGCAGCAGTTGTGTCCCTAGGCAAGGCACTTTATCTTCATTGCTTTTACCTTTTGAGGGGAATTAAAATCCATTGGTAAATTATAACACATTTCAATTCAAAATACAAGAAAAAGCAAAAGGTGACATACAGGAAATGATCAAGTGAATGGTGTCCTTGGTGTAAGAATGTAAGTGCGATTCATTCAAATGAACAAAGAAAACAATAAAAAAAATATTGAGCCCTGACAATGTCATGCAAGACAACCCCAGACATCCTTCATGTTTTGTTTTTTATGACAATGGGAATTCAAATATTTGATAACTTATCATTTTATCAATACATTGATAAAATGCAGATTATGACTATGAGATATTCACAACTTCAGATGTCCCAACCCCCACCCCCCCCCCCAAAAAAAAAAAAAATATATGGCTCCATTGGTTTGGCTGCTGACATACATGTATGTTTGGTTCCAACTGTTAAATACCAAGGTAATGTCAAACCTAATTGCTTTTATTTAACTCCACAAAGTGTTGATGAAGAATGCACAGTTCTTTCTGAACAGTGACACTGCATACTTTAAAACAGGATATTTTTGCGGCATGAAATTTTCGTGAATTGGAGCCGACGGCCTTTTCCGTGAGTTGCCCAAACATTCAATGCCTATAGTGTAAACATGAACTTTCACCTGCCTTTTAATTTCGCGAATCTTGGCTCTCGCAAAATTTGCAAAATTAAAATGCACGTGAACATTCCTCGTTTTACAGTATGCTTCACGATCTCGTTGGCACAGTAACCAACATGACCGCTTTCATATTCTGTGCTTGCTTGTTTACAATAGGTGTCCGCATGCTGGATGGTGAAGTGACGGATGCCGTGGAGGCCAGGTCGCTGAGCCACAACCCTCAGGTCATCGACATCTACAGCGCATCATGGGGACCGGACGATGATGGTCAGACAGTGGACGGACCAGGAAAGCTCGCCAAAAAGGCTTTCCTCAATGGCACCCTTCAGGTACACACATTGACTCTTACAGTCACACTTTAGAGCATTTCCACCCTCATGTGTTTGCGTGCTTGTTTTTGTTCGTATCCTTTGTTTTGTTTTGTTTTTTGCAGATATTGATATGTTGCTAAAGGAGCCACGTAGCTCCTTGCATTGAGATATATATACTGGAAACCAGAAACTTTTGCTTGCATGACACTTTCGAGAATTTTGCGAGAAGCTAGATTTGTTTGAGTACATCTTGACAATTAGTTTAAAAAAAAATCAAAATCAAAAGTTAAATGAATGTAAAAGTGTTTGTCAACACAATACATCAAATGCCAAGTGTGATGTCATGAATATTTCTGATCTTTCATTTTATATATATAGGCCTATATGAAGTGTGAGGTGTTTCAACATCTTTTACTTGTAGGTTGGATGTCATCAGTATAAGTGAATGAATTAATGAGGGCCAAAACATCCAATGATGTGCCTTTCCTGCACCTTATTTCACCAAGCTTTCGGCCTTCTCCGCCTTGGTCGCGAATGTGCATGGTTCTAGTTGGTGTTATGGCTTCTATGGTTGTTGATTGTAAACATATATATTGATATTGACAAACTAAAATGGCTGTTTGATAATCATGTATGTTCACAGAAAAAATGTCCCAAATGGTATGAATGTGGCTTATCACATCACCTGCTACTGTCTGCGGGTCATTGAGATAAAGCGTGTCCCATTTACATCGATCATATCCTCTCCCTAGGGCACATGATACTTTTCTGTCAAAAAAAAAAAGAAAGACAAAAAATGACTTGTGTGAGGTGTCTGCCTGAGGAAAAACATGATGTCCTCTCCTCTTGGCAGAGCACAAGGTTACATCTGATGGCAGGGTCAGATTTCAAGTTTTGTCTGCTTTTTGTGTTTTATCAGCTGTGCATGTCAAAACATAGAAGAGAAAAATTGACAAGTTTTGCACGCACAAGGAGAGGTAGCAATATTCAGGTGGCAGTCTGGGACTGTGGCCTGTAATGATTTTTCAGGAGGTCTGTAACGACTGATACCTTGTGACCCATTTCAGATATTGATTGCATTTTTTCATGGGCATCTCCCAGACATAGTTAGTGGACAACTCTGTACAATATTGTGGGTGCAGTTCAATGCAGAAAAGTCATTTGAAAATTTATCTGATTGTGAGAGAAATACAATGCGGGCAATGACGGTAGAACACTATGACACTGAGGATTGAAATGGAGCGTCTTAATGCAATCAATGATGTCTGTCATTGGCTTCTGTTCATTATGATCATTGATTGAATGGTTTTATTAGCATTGTTACTAGCATTATTAGCAAGTCCATTGTTTTTCAGTTTGCATTAACTTGTGAGTGTGTAGGCAGAACACGATGGACCCCCCCCCCCCCTCAAAAAATAAATTAAAAAAACTGTGCTCATAAAAGACACACTCTTAGGATAATGTGTGTTTGTTTTGTGTATGTGTTTTTGTGTAAATTGGTACAATTTTGTAAAACCGCCATCCGCACCAATATGTATGTAACAATTTGAAACCGCCATTCTCTCTTTTTCCTGTAGGGGCGTAGTGGGCTTGGGTCTATTTTCATCTGGGCCTCTGGCAATGGCGGCCGAGTGGATGACAGCTGCGGCTGCGATGGCTACACCAACTCCATCTTCACCATATCAGTGAGCAGCGTCAGCGAAAAGGGCAACGTGCCGTGGTATTCTGAGAACTGCGCCTCCACCATGGCAACTACGTACAGCAGCGGGGGCCCAGGCGAGAAGCAAGTGGTACGTCCCTAACAATAATGTTGAGAGAGCCATCTTTTACACTGTCACCGCTGTATATTTTTGCAAGGTTTTTATTTTGTCAGATTTTGCAGGTGGCATGCTATTCACGAATTTAACAACGCGCAAAATTATCAACTCTAATCTAGATATGAATGCGGCGTGCCCATGCACATGTCTCTGTTTTATCACTGTACTCAATGATCCCAAATTTAACCACGCGCGAAATTGGCGGGAAGTCCCAATTCAGGAAAAATTAGACTTGCGAAATATATAGCATATACAGTAGATACACAAGTACATGTAGAAGCACGCCATCGACCAAATCGGGCGTGCAAACGTAGCACATCTTTAAGAGTTAGGGGCAAATTTGTATTAGCTCTCATCTGTAGAGGGCGCACTAGCGTCAGAATAGCATATTACAGTTGACTGGCAAGTACGCCCTGTAATAATGGCAGTGAGGAAGGGAAGTAGTCCTATGATATCGCTCATGGTAGTGCTTTAAATGCTATGTTGTGTATCGAGCTTCTTTTAGCTGAGAGTGTTTTTGTTTTTTCTGTAGTAATTTCACTCTTGATATTTGCTTAAGATCAAATGTTATATGATGGAATAATGTCATCATCATGGTACAAGTATGTACTTCCATAGGTAGTGTCTACAATTTGGCAGTATTGAAGGGCTGATCGCAGATGTATATGCGTGTGTGTTTTATCATGTGTGTGGTTTGTTTATTTCCTAGATCACCACGGATCTGAGGAAAAAGTGCACCGATAGCCACAGTGGAACATCAGCCTCAGCACCCCTAGCAGCTGGGATATGTGCCTTGGCCCTGGAGGCAAAGTAAATATCTAAATCCTCATTTTTCTCTCCATTTTTTTTTTTCAAACGATCTCATCTGTTGTTATCATTTTGTGATTTTTATTTTTATTTTTTTTTTTTTTTTTGGGGGGGGAGGCAAAGGGGGGGGGGGAATGTTAAAGAACTATTGCATTTTGAGCTGATTGAAGCAATAATGACAATGTATGAAAAAAAAAAAATGAAGCTTGACAATGCTTTATTCATGCAACGTGCCAAGTATGGGATATCAACATTATACTTTGTCATGTTGTATCATCTCCTGCTCAAAACCAATCCCCAGACATGATTTTGAAATGGGAATTAGATCTACATTGTTTTTATACCCCCGCCAAACGAAGTTTGAAGGGGGTATATAGGAATCAGCGGGCGGTCGGGCGGTCGGTCGGGCGGTCGGTCGGTCGGGCAGTCGGTCGGGCGGTCGGTCCGTTGCAAATATTGCGTCGCGAACTACTTCCTCAGTTTTCAACCGATTCCCATAAAACTTGGCACAGATGTGTGCCTTGGGTTGTAGATGTGCAAGACATATTTTTTGACAGTACCCAAAAGTACGTTGCCATGGTAACGGCATATTATGGGCAAAAATGGGTACAAATCTTGCGTCGCGAACTCCTCCCACAGTTTTTTGATCAATTTTTATGAAATTAGGTACAGATGTTCATCTGAATATGTTAATGTGCAAGACACATATTTCCGCAGTGGCAAAAAGTGCGTTGCCATGGTAACGGCATGTTATTGGTAAAATATAGGGCAAAATGCTTCATGGCAAAACTGCTTCATCAGTGTTCTTCCAATTCTCATGGGAATTCATATTGAATGTTTGTCTTAGGATATAGGTCAGCATGACACATTTCTTGACAGTGACAAAAAGTGTGTTGCCATGGTAACAGCTCACATATTATGAGCCAAAATGATGGAAAATTTTGTGTTGCAAACTACTTCCTCAGTTTTTGCCCAATTTCCATGAAACTTGGTACAGATGTGTGCCTTTGGTTGTAGATGTGCAAGACGCATTTTTCGACAGTACCCGAAAGTACGTTGCCATGGTAATGGCATATTAATGGCAGAAGATCAAGGAAAGATCTTGCGGATTTAACTACTTCCTCAGTTTTTTGACCAAAGCTTATGAAATGTTGTTTTGACCAAAGCTTATGAAATGTTGTTTGGCGGGGGTATAACCAGTCGCTGTAGCGACATTTCTAGTTGTAATTGATGGGTTGTGTTGTGACCCTGAGTCTGCCATACATGGTCTCAAAAGTGTAGTATATGTGATGGAATGCAGATGTACAACATCAAGGGCTGTATGAACACAATGTGTACTTGAAACATTATCCAGTAAAGTGAAACTTAACCCTGTTCTCACCAGGGGGCATTTTGGCCCCCCTCGACGTTTCATATGATTATTCCGCAACGTGTGATGCTCTCGCCGTGACATTTTATGACTTTTTTCTTTCAAGTATCATGCAACTTTCGAGACCAAATTTGTTGCTCCCGGGCATACCATTTTGAAGCCATGCCCCTTTGAAAAAAATTTGTCGACTCAAAAATTGCTCAAAAACATGATTTTGTGTACAAATCCAATGTAAATTGTGTTTTTGCAATTAATTCATATGAAAATAAATATTTTTACTTTCAATGGCTGATAATGATTTATTATAGCCTGAATATGCTTTAAAAAGTTTCTGTGACAAATTTTGACAAAAAAACAAACAAAAACAAAAAGTAAAAAACAAAGAAATACATAAGAAATTCAATAAACAATAAAATATGTATGAAATAATTACGAAGTGGAATTTTTGCTTCAATATTGTTGAAGATATTGAAAAGAATATGTTCACCAAAAATAAGTCTTGGAGCTTTATTTTTTTATTTATAGGCAAAAAAAAAAATTTTTTTTTTGCATAAATTAGCATAAATTAATTAATATGAAATACATAACTTAACATGTGAAAAATCTAACTATACAGTCTTGTAGATTACATTGGCCTCTACCTTAGTGCAAATTTTCGCAAGGATCGTGCGATCCACGACCGAGATCTGATGGGGGGGGGGGGGGGGGGGGGGCCAAAAAGGCCCCCCCTCAAGTCCCTCAAAAACCCCGGTGGGATTAGGGTTAAGGCAGTACCAGGATGTTTAGCTCTACTAGCTACTCTTCTCTGGAGTAGAACCATAGGCAAGAGAAGATGCCGGAGGCTACATTGACAACAGGAATAATTTTGGAAGTAATGTTTTGTAGATCTGTTAAACAATGTGTTATTTGGTGCCATGCAGTTCCAATCGAAAATTTGTCATTCTGATGAATTATGTTTTTGTTTTGTTTCGTTCAGTACTGTAACTTGGGTTTACTAAAATGTGTGTGAAACCAATTTTCAATGCTTTATGCAATAATGTTGTGTGTGTGATATGAACACAACAATTAGTGACTGCTAATACATCAAATAATTCCCACAATTTTAATTATTTTTTCACTCTTTCTCGCATAGTGATGTTATAGGCAGTGCATGCATGTGCACCTCTGTGGTAGCACTCAGCACATACAGCAGCAATAGTACAATTATACCACAGCAGTATGCAGTCTCAGTCCACAAACAAGAATGAGTGATCATTTCCTTTTCTTTTCCTTTTCTTTTTTTTTCCTCTCTCGCGCTCCTTTTCTGTCCAGCCCCAAAATGACCTGGAGAGACATGCAACACATCATCGTGTCGACTGCACGGCCGGAGAACCTCAAAACCAGTGACTGGGTGACAAACGGGGCTGGCCTACAAGGTAAGGCCAACCCGTATGAGAGAGAGCCGCACTGTTAAGTGTCTTTAAGTCGGGGGGAGGGGGAGGGGGAGGGGGAGGGGGAGGGGGAGGGGGAGGGGGAGGGGGAGGGGGAGGGGGAGGGGGAGGGGGAGCGGGAGGGGGAGGGAGCTGAGTTCCAATTCTGCCATTTGGCAATCCGTGCGCCCTCATTCCATTCAAAAATGCAACAGTCAATTTAGCACCTCGCTTTCTGAGAGATGGGTCGACAACACCAGCTTGCAGTTGGTAAGGCTAGATAGGCTGGACAAATTCAGAAAAGCGGTTTGTGAGAGTTGTCACGTGCAGGTTTGGCTGACTTTCACTCTGCATAACTCACTGCATCTGCCATCTTGTAAACAATCGTCGATGTATGGAAAAAAAATTCCAGTAGTAGTGGCAAGCCTTACTACCTTTTTGTGTATATACGGGGTATCCTCTCCATTGTCGACCCAGAAGTGGGAAAATACATTGTAGGCCTTTCATGGAATGGACATTGGTGGCAATGGACTGAAAAACAGGAGAATTTCTTCTTCTCTGTCAAATTCATACAGCAGTTCTGACATCATGGTGCATTGACGTTTCACACACAACTAACAATGCTGTATGTTGCGTGGATACATTCTAGAAGCAAAATTGAGGAAAAGATGTGTAGGGCTTCATTGTAGATGGGTGATCTCTGAGCTTGGTTTGGTATGCGATCAATGTGCATGATGGATGCGTGAATGATGTCAAGGGACATTTTTTCTTACACAGTGTTATCAGAGTCTCTGATTTCTTACTTATATGTTATTCGCAGTGAGCCACGACTATGGTTTTGGTCTGATGGATGCGGGCGCCATGGTTACAATGGCCAAAAACTGGACCACAGCCCCGGACCAGCACCTCTGCTCAGTGGACGCCCTGCATGGAAGTGGAATGTCAGTACCGAATCTTGTTGGCACTTTCTTACTTCAATGCTATTGACCTGCTCCCTACCAGATCCTTTGGCTCATGTACAAAGTATATAGGGCTGTATAGAATCTAGTAGGGAATGACTTAAACAGTCTTAAGTAATTTAATGATTGTTTTGTAGTGGACACATCGCATCGCAGTATGTGTCCTATCTATGGCTTTTTGGTGTGTTAGGTATTTTGGTGTGTTGTTAAGTTTGTGGTCCACCGTCCAACAGTGATTCGTGAAATTCGCAAAAAATTAAACCCTCGCAAAAATAACGGCGTATACAGTAGTACATGGAAAGAGCCCATTTACCCACAAATTACATGCTGATTTTAGTGATAAAGGGAGGTACAAAGGTAAATTGTCCAGCAAAGATCACACAAGCAAGTTCTCCATGCATCTCGTCATATTCAAAAGCAAAAAAGAAAAAAAGAAAAAAAAGAAGAAACCCTGTACTGATATTTTTGGACCACTCTCACTCTTGCTAGCTTGTAACAAAACTTTGGTCTTCTTTCGATACTGCTTATGCAGGAGCATTAACGGTAGGGACGGCCTGACGGTCCGCATCCAGACAACCGGTTGCCAGGAGATGCCCACCAACCACGTGCGCTTCCTGGAGCACGTCGTGTCCCGAATCACCCTGGACTTCCCACGGCGCGGCGACCTCACCATCGAGCTCATCTCCCCGTCCGGCACGCACTCGCGGCTGTTGCCGCGGCGGCCGCACGACCACTCCAGCAAGGGCTTCAAGTCGTGGGAGTTCATGACGACGCACACGTGGGGGGAGAACCCACAGGGGGAGTGGCAGCTGAAGATTAAAAACAATGGTGTGGCGGCGCATTCAGGTGAGCTGTGACATTCAAAGCATCTGTGTTTTGGGTTTTTTTTTTTTTTTTTGCACATTGTGTCTGGTTGATTCTGTCCTCCACTATAGACCAGTCACACAGAGTGTAACCCAAAAAGGGTCATTGTGATTTATCTCCATGCCATGAAAGATGACAGGACAGCATCAGTATGCACATCATCTGCTCAGCTGGGCTCTCTTGCTCCGTTACTAATGACCTCTTGATCTTTCACATTCTGGGTATTATTATGGGTTTGCTAGAAGTGTTTTTTTTTTCTGGCTAATTTACTTTCCCTCTACACAAAATGGATTATGTTTTTATCACAGTGTCATGCATTGTAGTAAAGCAAGCTGATACATCAGACATACAATGTAATGCCATTGCACATAATATTGATTACATTGCATGAGATATTGGGCATGAAATAGCCAACGTGCAAACACTAATCATGGACAGAAATATTTCGCAAGGCATTGTTGACTTGATTTCAGATCTACGTTGCCACGGTTGGCATAATCATGCTTTCTGGCATAATATTTGACGCTTCAGCATCTAGCATTATCTATGCTAGGCATAATTTGTCTATTATTAGAATAATTCTCGCATAATTGCTTACGGAAAGGACATCAGTATGCATTTCATGTACTGCAGTACTACCTTTGACTGTTAGTTTGTTTGTCAGCTAATTTGTTGATGAAACTGACCAGCCGATTGGGCACCAGAAACAGCTGATTGGGAACCATAATTCCCCAAACTGATTGGGCACCATGAATTGGGCACCAAAATTTGTAGGGAAAAATTGGTTGATATGATGTGACATAATTTCATGGTAGTTAAGCATAATTTCAGACCGCCTCAAGCACAATCCCATTTTTCTCACTGGTCACACCGTCTCAGATGCATTTATAAGTCAGTTCTCGCTATCGCCAATGACGTAAAAAGTATGCGGATGTTGATTTAAGTGTCATTTACGGTGCATTATAGGATAGTCCGGTAGCAAACTCACTTCCGTTCGTACGCGCATGATACGTGACTAATACAATTTACACTCACAACCGCTACGTGTACTTACTGTTTTCTCGACGTGAATTTCAGCTTTAATATGATTTGAAATTTCTCAATACTTAAGAAATTGCGGTTAATACGACTATGGGTTGTTACTGCGAAGCTGCCATATGTTGTTCGCACGACAATAAATGAACAAATTCTACAAAAATAGGTCCCTTACTAGCATGCGAGACGCGATGTGGCCGCGTGGGTGAAGTTTGCGGGTGACTCCAAAGCGCAGTACGTGCATGCGCAACTTACGAGTAGTAGTACTTGCTTGGAAGAAATTGCTTCGGAGACAGGATAAGTTCGAGATCACGGTTCGTTCCCGATTGTGTTTGCGACACTTCGACAGAGAACAAATAAAAAAAGATGGGCATTCCATGACGATATCCAGGTGGTGAATATTTTCCAGCATATTTTCAGCGTATGCAGAGATGACTGATCAGTGATGTGCACATCGATCGCATGATCAATCAGTACGATGTACCGGTATGTGGTGGTGCATGCTAATGCAAGGCCGGCCCAATGCGAGGGCTATAGCTACAGTGTACGAGTATGACAGGCCTGGCCACTGGCTGGCTCGCGGTCACAGCCGCTACTCTACTAGTATCTGTGGTCAGCACGGCGCTATAGGTAAGGTACACGTACGCGCACGCTAGCGCTGTGCAAAATATGCCCCGCGCCGAAAGTGCCCTAGCCCAGGAAGTGCACTAAACCTTGACGAAAAAGCCACATCCGGGTACTTTTTACATCATTGGCGATAGCGAGAATTATTAGTAGTAATAGTAGCCATTGCGTAGGTTGTATTATTCAGTCTTCAGAGTGTCAAGCATGAATTTTCCATCTTGCTCTCACAGGCATTCTGCATGCTTGGACTCTGCAACTCTATGGTACCCAGCCACACCCGGTCAAGACCCACATTGGCCCCACCCACTGCCCCGCCGGCGAGTACATGCTCTCCAACATCACCAACGAGACGGTCATGCACGAGTGCCTGGCGTGCCACAACTCGTGCGCGACCTGCTTCGGGCCGGACAACGGCCAGTGCGTGGAGTGCCCGGCCCACCTGCACAAGTCGGACGGCTTCTGCCTGGTGGGCCCCACCAGCAGCTCGGACTCCACCCACGCCTCCTGGATGGCGCTCGGCAGCTGGATCGCTGTCCTCTGCTTCTCCTGTCTCCTCCTCTTCCTCATCATCTTCGGGGCGCTGCAGGCGGCCGACAGCGGCTACTGCTCCTGCTCCTGCCAGAACCAGGACTGGAGCAGCGACAGCTCCGACTACGAGTACCGCAAGCTGGCGAAGAACCACGATGAGGACGAGGAAGACACGTTGATAGAGGTGCAAAAAAATGGGAATCTGCCTCCTTTATGAAGACGGGATCCCTCCCTCCACTTTTTTTAATCCCTCTTTTGTCTTATGAACTCTGAACCACTACTGGAAAATTATGCCTACAATGTGGGTGTTTTGAAGTCACATCCATTCCATACTTAAAAAAGGAAGTGTGAATAAATGCTTGTAATCGATGAGAAATTTTTGATAAACAGGCAGTTACCACAGCGATCTCGTGTTGCAACTGCCGTAGAGGGGGCATTTTTTTTGTAATATTTATCTTATTCTCTTTTGTTTTAAGGTTATTGTATGTTAGATGATGAAGTGTGACTTGCGTATTAGCTAATTATCTGTCATTGCAAATGTGTTAAAAGAGTAAAGTGAAAGTTTATGAAATGAGGTACATTGTGTATGTATGTGTGTTTGTATGTGTGTGTGTGTCTGTATGTGTGTGGGGGTGGATGGGTGTGTGACATTTTGTTTGCAAGGAGTGGGAACCCTGCAATAAGGAGCTCATGCAGAAAGCAATGGTGTGTTTGTAAATTTCTGTTTTTTTCTCTTATTTTTTTATGTTAATGAAGCAGTTCTTCCAGTACATATGCAGTAGCACTTAATCATGCCTGCTCTCAAGTATTTATTCATTTATTTTATTTTATTTTTTTCAAGTGAGCCCATTATTTATGGGATCGCTTGAGGCAGACATGGCAGGCTTTGATTCCAGCTGCAGGGCGTGTTGGATGAGAGTGAGTTTTCAAACTTTGGCAGAAACTGTGATGTCACATACTTATCATGGAGAGTTACTGTTGCCAATCAAATGTGAATAAGGGAAAAGTGGTCCAAATAGATATAGTCAAGCTAGAGAGGGAAAACATTATTAATCCTTTCCACCTGTAAATGAATGCACCTAATATATATATATCTGTATTCCTGGAGAATACCACCCATTATTAAAGCGCACTGTGTTTATTTGCTTTGAGAATACCTTGTCCGTTTTGTTTTGTTTTGACATCACTAAAGTTGAGAAAAAAATGAACCTGCAATTTTTTTTTTTCATGCTTCTGTTGTTTTTATTTTTTTATACATTTATTTCTTTGTATTTCTGTTGTTATTTACAGTACAATACCATAAAGTGTGAAATGAGTTTCTTCTTATAAGTATTTTGGAGCACAGAAACACCTGGATTATACAATGGCATTGGTCTCAGTGTGCAGTTGGCTGCTCAGTTCATGATTCATACACCCACTGACTGGACGGAAAAAAAAAAATTGTGTGTGTTTGAGATGGCTAGTTTATGGTAAATGCGACGGCAGTGTGTGGAATTTTCCGTCATAGACAAGAGGCCACGCACGGTTATAATGACACACCAGAACCCTAAAACCAAATCATGCAAGTTCCTCATCTGTGGAGCGTGCGTGTGTCTCCATGAATGATGGGTATGATTATAATGTTTAGCTGATGAATATGCAGTGTAGATCTGTGCTTCTATATTGAAGAAAATGCAATTTGTACATAATAAACTACATTGGTTGAAGAGCAAGAAAGCCACTAGTGTCTTAACATGAATTGCACATCATTACTTTGAACAGTTCTTTGTAAATTGTAGCCTTAATAGTAAATATTATGAGTATTAGAAGTGACCATGCAGGGCATGTCGTAGGGGAGATGAGAATAACACTGGGGCTAAGAGTGTGACACTTGTCACTTTTTGGGTCTCAAATCATTCCTGTTCTTAGCCGATGGCCAGAAAAAAAATCTCAGATACTGACCTTTCTCCATTCAGATCGTGATAACGCAACTTGCAATTTGTGTGGAAACTCTGGCCACAGAAATCAATTGGCATTGCTTCCGCAAATCTTATTCAAGCTACATCCTGGCTGTTGAATTTGTGTGGCATGTGGACGGTAGCTCTAGCACTTGCTCAGTTGGGTACAGAATAAACAGAATTTGTTCTGTGCATTATATTAAAAAGCATTTGCAGAACACATTTGCATTTGAGTGAAATAAATATCTCGCTCTAGATCATTAAACTCTTCAGAAAAGGGGAGTATGTAGAATCTTTTTGGCTGCCTATCTGACCATGTTGCAAGACAATTTTTTTCTCAATGTATGTTTTATAGCCATGCAACCTCATTATGCATTTGAAAATGTTTGACAAAAAATGCATCCTTATCAATGAAGACGATACCTCAAATATGTCAAACATCAATGACCAGGATAAAGATGAATTCATGAATGAGGAGTTTAATAAATTGCAAAATGGGTTAATGTCGTTCTTGTTAATTTGAGATATCTGCGAAAGCTGCAAAAAAGAAAAGAAGAAAAGATAGTATAAAGATAAATTTGATTTTTTTTTATTTATTTATTATTATAGCAGCAATTATTATTCTTTGTTACAGTGTATGTTACAAGTGGGGTATCCCTGTAAAGGTTCAATTTTGACCTATCTGATGGTAGACTAAGATGTTTTAAAATGCGCTTAACCTGTTTGCGATCAGGATTAACTCGTCAAATGCTCTCATGCTGTATACATTTCCAGGGGGTTGCAATACCAAATTCTGTCAAAACAACAACCACACACACATAAAATGTCTGTCATACAATGGTTTAAGGCTGTACCTCTCTATATGTGAGAACAATTATATCTCCTTTGACCTTTGACGTAATGCAAAACTAGTGGGCATTGTGTTTGTTGTTTTTTTTTTCTCAATGTTGCAGCTGCCATTTGTATGAACGATTGCTAATGTCTGCATCGTCCTCCAGCCTTCATACATTTTTTTCCCAGTATTCTAGCGAAGTTGCGCTGGCTCCTTACAGTGCCGTACCAAAGGAAAGGTGTATTGGTTCTATTAGTGTTGCTTCTAACCATTGTTCTATGCACAGAGACAGTTTGATTGATAATGTGTTTCCTTCTACCCAGTGTGATACGTGTCGAACATTATTCCAGCGCTCTTCTTCAAACCAGTTGCATTGCTAAATACGCAGATCCTACGTACATGTGGACAGTCGCCGGCACACCATACGTTAATCTTTTTTTTTTCTCTTTGTCTGTTGTTGTCTTTTGTTGTTTTTTTCTTTCTTTTCTTCTCCTTTTCTTCTTCTTTTCTTCTTTGTTGCCATCATATTCTTTGCTTCCTTATCATTTTCAATTACTTCTTTTCAACGATGAATTTCAGTCTTTTTTATGCTGTTGGTAGTGTTGTTGTATCATAAAAGATTTAGAAGGTATATTTTTTTGCAAGCTAGAAAACTCAGAGTACCAGTATGCATGCTCTATGGCTGTCAGTAGAGAGAACTTATGCCGGAATATACATTGCTTGTTTTGATATGATAGTAAAGCGGCGTGAGGCTCACTCATGCTGACATTGGTCCCCTTTGTCCGTAGTACACTGTCGTTATTGCACGTAAGGACTGAGTGGGGATGTTTCCATGGTAACCTCCACACTTTAGACTCCCTGTAGGGGTGGGTCTGAGAGGCAAGACCTTTTGACCACATCTGCCAGTGACCAGAACATTTTGTCTAATCCATCAATATCAGCCAACAGTTACTAAGCTGTGAAGCATACACCGGAGCTGCCAACTAGTATGTTGTTGTTTTATTTTGTTTCTTCCTTTATCCAAAATAGGAAGATGCGTTTTGGAAATTTGAACAAAAAAAAAAAAAAAAAAAAAAAATCTTAAAGCATTTTCCCCAAAATGTAGATTTAGCATTGCTTGATATGTGCAATTTCTCAAATTCAAACAGAAACTTGATTATTGCCTTTTCATTTTTTTTTTCAAATTGTACTCTGCAATTAGATCTTTAGAGGCTCAAGCCGTTGTATAATGTAACACTGAAAGGATTTGATTTCATTTATTTTCTGCTAAAGACTATAAGGGGTTTACTGAGGCATGTGTTTGTGAGGCGTGTGTATAAAGTGTGGCAGCATCTTGTTAGTCATAGATTTGTCATTTTATTGCAGTCATGAATGTCACTGGGGAAAGCCGTAATGCAATAAATCCACTCCAAGTGTGTCGAATGGTCTAACAAGTTACTAACAACATGTTTGAAATAAGTATCGTGCCTTAAAGAGACACAGACATAGACACGTACCAAGTGACACACTCTTTTGTTTTGGCATAATTTGGCGAATTCAGTTCTCTTAATGTATGTTTAGTGTGCTTGGGAAAGAGGGTTTATCTCTCTTTTAGAGAGATGGTTCGCATGACGACTGCTGTGACTTCACAATGGAAGAGAATGCTAGGTGCTGTGTCAGTTTCGATAAATATCCAAGAAGGGAAATATGTTATGCCTATCATATAATTTTAAGATACATTGTTGTGGAAAGGAGACGGAGTGGCTCTGCAAGCTGTTGTTGGTCATAGGATGAACTGGTCAATGCTTGACTGCATTGACAATTATGTGGAGTGTATAGTCCCACCTATGCATATCTGTGTGTCAACTGTGCAACATAAATGAATGAATGCAGGCACTGAAGGAGTTATACAGCTGTACATGTTTTACAAGGATAAACCAGTGTTGTTTGATCAGGCAAAATACATTTTATTATTAACTTCCTCAGAGCTCTCTAATTAGGTTTGTGTTACTTCTACGACCAAAAGCTTATGTCAGTCGATACAATTAAGCGACCAATATTTTAGGTCATACAGCTAGGATTCTTGTAGACATCTGATCCCAAAATAGTCTTCTCAGATAGCCTGTTTTGGCTCTCTGCTAGCAGTGTACTGAGTTTAGAATTTGTCGTATATAATTATTTCCAGGTGTAGTGCTAATATTCACCCCCCCCCCCTCCTCTGATACGATTGGTCATATGGCTCTGCCAATCGGCATGGAGATCCTTGAGTGTCAGTTAAGATTTAAACGAAGAGTGTTCGTGTAGTTGTATGTTTCCGTTCTCGTGCTTGCCAGAGCAGAATCGCCCAAAATGTCTCTTGCAAGCCCCACCCGTGTAGTTTTAAGTGTCCACATTATCGTCAAGGTGTAGGAGTGGAATGTTGCTGAGTGATGTGCAAACCTGCTATGTAATTTTTTTTGATGCATTTGATAATGATGACAATGAGCAGTAATATTTGGAATTCTCGACACGTCACTGACAATGTTTTTTTCCCCTGTACTTTATCTGCTTCGACTGTCATGAGCTATTGTTTTGATGTATTTTTTTTGTAGTGTAAATAGCAATGAAAATAGTTATTAGATGATATTGTAAGCTATATATTTTGATTGATATATTGTTTTTCTTTTTTTCTATTTAAATGAAATTATGAAGAAGAGATGACTCCTTAATACAATGAACTATGAATGAAATGATCATTTGGGATCTTTCCGGTGAGAAACAGACCAATGATTCTGTTACATACATTATGTTAGTGAGGGAGCAGATATAAAGATGTGTTTTCGAAGAGAGTGCCAGGGCAAAATTACACATTATTAAGCACCAGTGAGGCGGGGCCCTAGGGCAGGGACCAAATGCACTGCCCAAATACCCCTAATCCCCCAATTTAGGAGTATGTTTCTCAAGAGGCCAGCAGGAATCCCCAAATCTTGAGATTTTTAAAAAATACTTTGCCTTGGGAGGCTGGGTTACATGTACCTCTATCAACTGGCAGTTAGTTTCCAGACATCTGTGCTAGTCAGTGAACAAAGCAAAGTAAGGGTTTAACACTCCGTGCTATCCTTTTACCTTTTTGTTTTCAGGAAATTATTACTGAATCAAGCTCCTGCCCCTCACATGTTTAAATATGAGTGTGTGTGTGTTTAAAAGAGGAAGATGTTTAATACTGTAAAAGTGGAATTTTTGCGAGTTGGAAATTTTTACGCACATTTGCGCAACATGAAACTAGTACAAAAATCAAAGTAATCAAAGTTTTTGGTTTTTTTAAAACATATAATGGTACTGTGATTTCATGGTAGATTTTATTGCAGAGGTATAACTGTGGCATTATTTGTACTTTTCCTCATGTTTGCTGCCTAGTCCTGTAGCATAAATGAATGTGCTGCCTTAAAGTGACTGTACAGTACTGGTTGAGGTAGGGATTCATGTTTTGAACATTCCTAAGTGAGATAATGAAAAGCCTCTTATGAAATATGAAAGAGCATGTAATTTTAAGAAGGATTAAACGTTTATTTGATGAAAATTGGTTTTCAAATGGCTGAGATATCCAAAAAAGTGCTAATAATAAAAGGCGACATGCCCCAACTTTATTAGTATCTCTTTGTTTCACCTTGTTTTTTGATATCTCAGCCATTTCAAAACCGATTTTCATCGAATAAACTTTTGATACCCTTTAGAATTGCATGCTCTTTGACATCTCATAGAGTGGTTTCTGAATATCTCACAAAACGTTAAAAGCTAAATCTTCACCTCGACCAGAACTGTACTCACCCTTTAATGCGGACTACCCGGTAGTTAGCATTTTCCATAGTATCTGCTGCCAAATCCCGTAGTCAACGTGGCAGCAGCGAGCGCAGCTGTTAGAAATGCTCGCTAGGTTGTTGTGACCGTCCGCGACATTAAAAACGCATGAAATTCATCTAATCCAGCAGGGGACGAAACACAACTCGTACGAAAATTTCCACTTTTACAGTGTTACAATGTATACACAAATATGATTAAACATTGCTATTTTGAATTTGTACGTGTCCATGATTATGTTTGTGTCTTACACTCGCACATACACAGTCCTTGTACACAGATGGTTACTCCTCTACATTTATGTAACTATGCTCTATCTTTTCTTGAATAAAAAAAACAACAAAAATCATAAGAAAGAAAGTAATGATTAACTGTGAGAATACTTGTTTGGTTCATTTATATTTTCGTAGGTGATTGAGAATGTATTAACTGACTGGTATGTGTTTGTGTGTTTGTGTGTGTGGTGTGTACGTGTTTCTGCGAGTGCATGGGAACCAAATGCCTACAACAGGACTGCCAAGATATTAAATTGAATGTAAAAGGAAGAGAAATAATTTATCCACAAAATTTGATTTCTTGAGATTAATATTTGCAATCGAGACAATTTTTAACAACTTTTTATTTCAACAAAAGACGTGTGCCTATTTTTTTCCCCTTTTTAAAAAAAAAATTGTGCAGCAGTGTGTATTTGATTCGCAGATGTTGGCTGCCCTGCTACAAGCACGGATGATCGGTAAAGAACACAACATCTATTTGTGTGTACAGTCAAACCTGTCTATAGCGGCCACCCAAGGGAGACAAAAAGAGTGCCCGTTATAGGCAGGTGGCCACTATAGACAGGTTATTGGACATTTTGGGTACGTTGCGTACATGTATGTATTGTCATATACAATTATGTAGTATGTTTACACAATATGTGCACACGTGTGCTAGGCCTAATTCAAGCAAGATTTTCACTATTTAAGTGCATCACTATGACTGATTGGCATGTAATGTAGCTGTAGCGGTGGCCATGACTGAACGCTGACAAGACCTTGTATCTGCAGTTATGGTGAAAATGACTTTTTTTGTGACCTTGTATCTGCAATTATGGTGAAAATGACTTTTTTGGATTAATGATCAGATAATGTGTTAATTGATGTCCTGTCCAAGTCCTAGAAGTCTTACCCCCAAAATGAAGCCACCAAGGCATGTCAAAGGAATGTCTATCCCATTGGATACAGTGCTTTCGCTGCCATGTTTTTTTGCTCTCCTGGGGGGCATTTCATGAAGGAACTTGTCGGATAAAATATCTGACAAGTCAATTATATCCGACAAGTTTTGAGAAATTCTTTAGTCTGATTGCCTGATTTCTCTGAACTTGTCGGATATAATTGACTTGTCGGACATTTTATCCGACAAGTTCCTTCATGAAATGCCCCCCTGAACATTTGACATTTTGTAGATACGAGGTCTTGTCGCCCCAGCGATGATATATATGATATATATATATATATATATATATATATATATATATATATATATATATATATATATATATATATGATATATATATATATGATATATATATATATACGCACACACACACACACATATGGGCTGTGACGCGAGAAAAGGGCCCTTAGCGCTGTTGTGCACAAACGCCATAAAACGGCGCGGAAGTTTGACAAAGCAATATGTGCGCACACGCAAAAAAAAAGCTCAACTAGCTAGCTGTGCACAAATGCATAGGTTGCATCAAGAAGTAGCAGTATTTTGGAAAACATGCTTTTTTAAATGCAATAATTGAGGCATTTAGGAGTGTAATTTCAGAAAACGGTTTGCATATCTAAATACGTCAGAGTTCATTCTACAATATGGCGGTAAGAACTCATTTTCGGTATATTATGCCATAAGAGCCCTTTTCTCGCATCAAGGGTCATATAATATCATCTACATGTAAACACATGCGTGCATGCGTGAGTATGTTTACTATCTTTTATACCGAGTATAGACAGGTTATCTGTGATAGTCCCCCCAAATACTCAAAATTCCACAATTTTGTGAGTGTATTCTAATACTTGATAGTTCATACAACCACTTGTGGTGTGTGTTCCCATGAGTAATTATGGACACAAGACATCACAGAGTTGCACAAGATTAGTATGTGATAGAGAAAGACAATGCTTTTTTCTGTTTTTTATTTTCATATATCTGCAGTGCAGCTTCAATCAATAAAATATGTCAATAAAATTTACTATTATAAATAAATGCTAGCCTTAATTGTTTGTTGGTGATATACACACTAAAAACAAGAATCTATCACTTGAACATCAAGAAGTCAATAGATCATAAAAACAATATATACAGAGATAGAATTCTTGTTCATTACGTTGTAATAGTTTAAATTCGTAAAAAGAATCAATCACGTCTTTAGTAGGTACAGATGAACCGAATACATGTGTGTTTGGAATGGAACATTGAAAAGGAATGTTGACAAGTCATTTTTTTTGTTGTAAAACAAATGTTAATTCATATACATTGTCTCCTAAGATTACATTTACACACAATATTTACACAAAATTGTTGACACATATAAGACTACAAAATGTTAAGACCCATAAACACACAATGGGCAAGTTCAAATCAATATACTCATCTGATTCTTGACGCTTCAAAAACAAATCCCTATGTCTTTACACAACATTAATTTATTTTTCCAACAATCAATTGAGCATGAGAATTTTTCCTTTTAAAAATGCTACAAATCTGCAAAACACATCTAGTACCAAAGTGACTATTGCTGATAGCTAATGCAAACTTCGCACATGCCATCACATTGAAAATCACTGTGAATGAAATTGAAAATTGCCCTAATATTTTTCAATCCTCATCACATATTTCTGACCGCAAAACAATAATTATCAACTATGATGAGGAGACAAATTGATCACTACATGTTAGTGGATAAGAACGTGCTCCGTCAAGTCCTGATTTGTGTCTCCATCAAAGGGTATGAGTAAAGCCAAAAGTGGTTCATCAATCTGGGCCCTGGTGCACATGAGTTGACATTCTGATTGGCTGATACCTGACTTGTATTTGATTTTCTGATTTACATTTGATTGCACCTTATAATTCAACAGGGCCCTGTACTTACATCCAGAATATTTCTAAACAATTCTTGGACTGATTTGTTTGGCTCCATTAGCAGCCAGTCTACATGTTTAGTACGTCACAAAACAATACCCTTATTCAATCAGGACTGTTAAATTTGTTGCGGTGTTAAAAACTTAACATTGACACTCCATCTGGTAATTTTGCAGGGCTGCCTTAAAATGTTCAGAAATTCAGAACATCTTACGTGCAATAACAGGTTTCACTGCTTGGGGAAACTGATCCATACCACTGTTGCTGCATGGGTAGTAATCCTGTCATCTCACTAAGCTAGAGTAAAACAATTGTTCATTGCAAGGAGGTCTCCTAACATAATATTCATTTGAAGCCATTCCTATGTCATCTCTGATGAGTAACATTCCACATATTAATGTAATTACTGTCAAAATTAGAGCCTGGTCTTTGTTATGTTTTTATGAAATTTCAAGCATGCAAGCGATGAGGAAACCTCAAGATGAAAATTTAAAATGGAATGCATTTGCTGATCTAAGCTCATTTTTAAAGAACAGCAAAAGCTCTATGATGCAATGCCATGTTCACTCTAGGAGAAACATTGCATGGCGAAGTCACAGAGAATTACTAGAGAGTATGTTTACATAATTTTTGCATTAAAGGGATAAAGCTCCATAACTTTCTGTATAAGAGAAGGTATATCTTGCCCTGTGTTATTCTGGAAGATTTTGTCCTCTAGCACATGGTTGCATTATGCCACTGGAGGTTACTCTTTGGCCTAGAGGAAAGCATATGGTTCCACAACCATTGCTTCAATTAAACTTCTCCCTCTGCACTCTTGACAAACTTCCCAATATCATTATGTGATTTGAAGGGATATTTATTTGTGGAGATTATCATTAGATGCTGTGTTGTTGTAAAATATTATATATATTAGAGCTGACTGCAATGAATGGTTGTCTCAAACAAAAGCACATGTCTACATGCAACTTCAAAATGGGAGAACATTTACCAACATTTCGTTTGGATGATCAAATCATGGTAAGTTTAGCAAAGTTGGAGTTTTCCTCAAAGCTTGATATCAATGACATACATCCTTCATGTGTAAACTTACAACTAAGTGAGACCTCCTATTGACTGTTAAAGTATGGTGCAGTCAGTTGGTGTGGATTTGACATGGACTTCAGGTCAAGCATG
The DNA here is from genome assembly GCF_964275005.1 of Diadema setosum. Lineage (NCBI taxonomy): Eukaryota > Metazoa > Echinodermata > Echinoidea > Diadematoida > Diadematidae > Diadema > Diadema setosum. The sequence continues at coordinate 28,677,668 of NC_092691.1, read as the reverse complement.
TATATTGCAGAAACTCCCCAAAAGTTTGGCATGGAGAATGTTAATCAGAATGTATGCATATGTCATGTAGACAATTTCAATCTCCTCACCACACATGCACACACATACACACACTCACACACACAGACACAGATACGCATGCACATGAAAATAACGTAACAGTTACAGATAAACATCGCATTTACATATCACTAGATCGACTTCGCAAAATGTCCAATTCCCCCAAACTGTACATCACCTCCTCCAAGCACTTCTTTCATGCAAGTCTAAAAACATCAGATTATGTTACTACGACAACTGTCTACCATTTTAAAACACTCCTCTTGAGGTTTATCACAAAAGACACAAGAATAAAATGTGTTAACGTCAGTGCAGCACACCGTGTAGTACTCGTTCTTGCATGGTTCCGAGAGCTTTGATAAAAACAATTTTTCTTTTTCATAAATATATATATTTCATTGTAATAGATCTTTATCCCCTCCGTTTCACTTTTTTTTTCCCCTTCAGGCACAAAATTTTTCAATTTCAAATAAACCCTGCGTAGAACCCACTCAGCATCAATACACAGCAAAGCATCCTATAACAAGACAGACAAGAGTTAGTATCTAAATATCATGAAAGTTGAAAAAAACCTATTTCAGAGCATGCATATACATGTATATACTTGTGGTTTGTGTGAAGAAGATGCAAGTTATCGCAAAAATATTGACGTTCTCCAGAAGAAATGAATTTGTCATGTAATGTTCAGACAATAATATTGCTTCACGACAGACATACCCTATAAAATTCCTACCTACATGAAATGAAAACAAAGTTATTTAACAGTTTAAATCTGTCTTGTTCTATTTTGCCCATTTATACAGCTAGCATAAAACATCAACATGGTTTAGGTACCATGGTTTTCTTCCACTACACCCTACACAGAAACAAGATTGTCAGATTGTTTTCCAAATGAGACCCAAATTCATTTTCTTTAACTTATTATGAATATCATTATTATCATTATTACCCCCTTAACAAGACAGAGATATGTAAATAAGTTTACCCTGTGATCACACAGTCATGACTTTCTCATTTCTTAAGTAGATAGAAGTCATCACCAAATATAGAATTCACATTTCAGTTGGTCCCAAATCCTTGTCCAAATGAGGCAGAGCAACAATTGATAACACTTCTTGCTTTCTTTATGTCAAGCTGCCTGTGGACAGAATAAAGGCACTGGAGAGAATTTTTAATTGAAAATCTCTAATTTTTCTGTTTTCTTTTCATTTTTTTTTCCTTCAGATCATATTTTACCATTAAAAAGAAGGCGTCCACTTTACGGACAAGTTGCAATCACTTCACTGCTAGATGGGAAGGGAGGGGCAGGGGAGGGCCGGGGGCATGAAGGGGAGAACCAAAGGTAAAAAATGCCACAGTGAATGATTATGGTACAGGGGGTACACAAGTATATATAGTAAAATCTCAACTCAAATTATGGCAGGAGAGCAATTACATCTGATTCCAAGAGGCAAGCGCGGTACAATTAATCACGCTGACGGTATATACACATGCTTTGGAATTTGCATTAATTCATAAGCTTCTAAAATGCCCAGGATGCAACCATGGGGATAGGGGGTCGGGAGAGGGGTCAGGGGAAGGGGACAACCTCTAAAAAAGGTTGCATGCTAGAGGGAACCATAATCGACAAAGAAGTCTGACAGGCAAAATGTTCATGGAAAATTCATCTCTATCTGGTCCGTCACCCCTTACCTCTTTCAGACCTAAGGGTAAGATATGCTCCCATACAATGCTGATAGCATGTCAGGATGGTATTTCAGAGAGGGTTCAGATTGATGCACATGCAGATAAAAAAGATACCGCTGGCATAATCATTAACATTTTAAGGAGTGAAGAATATCAATTCCCCCCCAAAAAAAAAAAAAAAAAACACCAAACAAACAAACAAACAAACAAACTCTTAAGACATTCTACAAAAGCAATATTTCCCAACTTATTATTTTTTTTTTTAAAAAGATTAAAAAAGTAATTTCCTCAATGTACAGAAACTACCCTTAAATCGCACCAATTTGTTTTCTCAGAACAATGTATACCTTGTGTTTTTGCAATGATACTAGTATGTAAGATAGGCATACTACAATGATTGATGGGCTTTAAAAAATAAAGACCTGCCCTCTTTCTAAAGTGAGGACATTTGAAGAAATTTCTGAAATGTATCAAGTATTGGGCCACATCCATGCAGTCTAAAATTTGCCTTTCATGCACACCTGTGCACTGACCTACAGAGTCCACATTAATAGCATGTTAGTTTTATTTTATTTTTGTTTGGAATAAAAAACCAATTTTAGTACACATTCAGATATCATCGGCTGAGAGCCAGAAGACTGAATCACAATTCTGGGGGTATTGAATTATTGGTATTACACTGTAGAGCTCAATCTCCTCTTCATTGTGGTGTCAATCATAAATCATTTTCATTTTCAGTAAATTGTTAAAGATTAAAAACCCACAAGGGCGTTTTTTTTACCCGACATTTGGAACAATGCTTATAAATCTACTCACTTTTGATTGAATAAACTTTTTATTCAGTGAAAACTGAATGATTTTGTTTTTATTTTTGCTCAAATCTCAAGACCCGACAGCACCCTTCTGGTTTAGTTTTGACTCAAGCAAGAAACTTAGTTTGGAAAGTAGTTATCTTGATATCATTGAGGTGGACATTAACAGCACATTGTAGTCATGCTTGTTTTCATAATACTACCGCGGATCAATTCGAATTTCATTACTTGATCAGGGCAACTGTTGACTGTCAAACCTGTTTCATTCTGTTCGCAGTCAGATGACTGCTTTCATATTTTTTTTTTTAATTCTAATTATGGAACGGCAGTAGAATTACTTCAACTGCTGGAGCATTGTAGAAAACCATTTCATTTTACGACTAGACAACACTGATCTGCATGGTGTTCCACACTTTGGTTGAATTAAAGTCAAGAAAAATATATCAGATCATTATACAACCAGTAATGCAAATTAACTCACAGTGTGTAAATAAGGGCATTGTTCAGAGCAAGCATTTCAAATACTTTGTTTGTGAACACTTTAATATGTGTCTGCTGCTTGGATGGCCTCAGAAAGAATAACATCAACATCTAAACAATTACCACAAACAAGAGGAACAAAATAAAATGAACTGATATTGAAAAATGATGTCTGCTTCTCAGGTAAATGATCACAAACAGTGTACAGAACATAAAAAAGGTTACATTGCTAGCAGTAATAAATAACATTTTCCACATTAAAAAACTACCTCTGCCACAGCAATCAATGAAGACTGCATTCAAATAACATCAGTTTAAAAAGAAAAGACAAGAAAAGGAAAGGAAGAGATCAAATTTCACAGATGCAAGACATGAAGGAATTGTTTTGACCTTTTGCCAACGATAAATCTGATTAGAAATCAAATGGGGAAGAAGAATCAAACAAGTCTGGAGGTAAACAAAAACAACAACAAGAAAGAGGAAGTCACACAGCATTTGGTGGGCAAATTAGTGTTTCACACCATACCAGGAAGCAAGCACAAGAGCGTTGCACATACACACACCCACACACAGTGAATATCCATTTAACAGAATCATTTTGACAGAGAGTTAAACAAAAAATTACACAGGAAAAGGAAAAATACTGATTTGTACAGAATACTGGAAATGGAAAACAATATGGGATCTTCCCTTCATTATGAGATACTGCTTGGAGGTGAGATGCTCATCATGACAGATTATTATTTGCTCTGTGTACTATACTACACGCAAACATCGCAAGGGCACGGCTGGCTTGAAGTCACAGCACATACATTGTAAGTGCCAGACACTGAACATAAGTAGGGCCTACTTATTGGTAAATATACTGTAGATGAGTTAGTCCCATTTTGCAATTATGATTACGGACACCCTGTTCACGAATGCCCGAGAGTTGTATAAACTGTTTTGAGTCTAGAGATTGTACAAAAACTTTGCCGTCACTGTGTCATTAGATGTTTAAATACAGTCTCCTCTGCATATTGAACTGTGTGGTAGAAGAGAACAAACCTGTTTACACTCTGAATTCATATCAGAAATTTCTAGGTATGAAACATGCAACGACAGTTCCACTTGGTTTTGGAAACTTGGCAAGAAATGGTTGGGTGATGCAATTTAGTCAAAACTCTCAGGCCCGAATTCACGAAGGTGGTACAAATGAAACCATGGTTTAAACCATGGACAAAAACCATGGAGTGCCAAGTGTCGCATGGAATATTCCTTACGAAATCAGTCATTTCGTAGATGGAATGATTATTTTGTAACAAAATGACAACATTTTGTAACTAAATGAACATTTCGTCCATGAAATGATAATTTTGTTTAACAAAACGGTCATTTTGTCGACGAAATGACCAATTTTGGAACGAAATATTCCGTGCGAGACTTGGCGCTCCATGGTTTTTGTCCATGGTTTAAACCATGGTTTCATTTGTACCACCTTCGTGAATTCGGGCCTCAGAGTCCAAAGAAGAATCTGTAGTGCACCATCTAGGTGACTCCGTCTTTGATGTGCTGAAGCTTGGAAACCAAATTTCATACACGTCTTGGAAATGAAACTATTAAACAAAGTACAGTTCTTGAAAAATGGAAATGAAAGCAGTTATCTTCCTTTCTAAATTCTTGCAATCCTTGCACTCAGACATGCAGTCCCTCATTTGTATTAGTGTCGACAATAAAACCTCTCTGGTAGGGATCGAATTTAGTACTAAAGAAGACAATCCTGTAATTCTCAGGGGCGGATCCAGGAATACCGTAAAGGGGAGGTGCCTTCGAAAAATTAAGGGGGCGCACGCACCCCCTCCCCCCCATTTTTTTTCTTTTTTTTGCTTGTTTTAACAAAAAATAAAGAGGGGTCATGAGCTCTAAGTGTGCCTCCCTCTGGATCTGCCACTGATTCTCGTTGAAATTTTCCTAAGTCATCACCCGCACATCTGGATTTTGGAAGGCAGAAAGTTTAATGGTGCACCATGTATTCTTTCTTGGGCATGTATTTGGCCCTGAAAAGGGCCTGCCCACTCCCAACATTTTGACATACAAGAAAGAATATATGGTGCAAGAATAAGCCTTCCACTACCCAATGTTCTACCCCCAAGGAATCCTTCAAAGATTTCACATCTGGATTATCATTCTTAGTGTTCTCATTAGGGGATTCTATCTTGGAAAAAAAAAAATCTTACAGTTGCCAGATATGTATTGTTGGTAGACATTAAGTTATTTTGTTTCATGTCCATCAGACAAATAACGTATAGATGAAAAAGCATGTATATTCAGTTTCATTTCTTTTTTGAGCTAGCAGAATTTTGACTTAGACATTCAGGTTTGGATGAGTTTGCAGAATGACAATTTAGAATGTAAAATAATAATGGAACTTATAAGCCTCAATTATGTTACAAATGAATGATTTTGAGAAAAGCCCTAATTTTTTTCTTTTTTTCCTCTGAATAATAATATGAGCTAAACAAGCATCTGTGTAAAAACATGCATTATGATGGACCAGCCATAATCAAATTTACTTTCTTGACAAATATTTATCAAATGTTACTTCCTGACGTGAATACGGGCAGGGAATAATGACTTCAAATTTTGATTCTTTCACGTAAAAAAAAATATTTCAGTCATTTGAATACTAAGTGGTTGACGTTAAGGCTAAAGGCTCCATCATCTGATACCGATCGTCCTTGTATGAATTCTGGGCCGTCTTGGAGACGAGCTTGAATCCTAGGAAAATTCTGCACTCTTCTTGAGGGTGGGGGAGGGGGCGGAGGGGGTACGCATAAAATCTGCTGTGTACACATTAAAGGAGAGTTGTAACTGGAAGTTTGGTTGGAAAGGAGAGGAAAGGAGATGCATGTATATGCTATAAACACAAAATACGTGATGGAGAGCGGATTGGAAATTATATGGAAGTAAAAAATGAAGCAAAGAATAATTCTACCTACGTCTAGGACTCACTAGAAGATTGGCTTCATGTACGTATTCGAGGGAAGTACAAAAAAACGTAGCAAAAAATAGAAGAACGAAAATGATACATGATTTATAGACAATAGAAAACACAATTTCCAAAAATAAATAGTTGATATAATTCCATGAAGAGTACATTGCATGCAAAGGCTGTTTTCAAATTTTTACATCAGAAGTACATGTGTATATAGTCATATGGAAAAAGAAGTTGAATCACATCGACGCACAGTTACGACCCAGAAAACCCACACATTTGGAATGCTTCTGCTTTCTTCTCCTTCATCAAACAGGAGGACAGAAAAAAAAAATGTCACAAAAAGAAAAGATATTTCCTTCAACAAATTCATTAAGACAATCTCTACTTCTAACTCCAATTTCATCATCTACAATGACTTTGATTAATCCATACAATGTTTACGAATAGTTTTAAATACACTGCTGATGGTATGAAAGAGGCATAACTGTAATTGCTGCAACCAAAGTAGGCTGTCCCAGCATCTTGAAAAAATGCGCTTGCTTCTGTACAGTTTATTTACACGTATATTTGTTTATCAGGTGCATCAAATGGTATAAGTGCAGTTTTACAAAGTCTTATATAACAACTGAATATGTTGCATTATCACAATCATGTCCCACAGTCTATACACCTCAGACATTGGCAACTATACCGCAAACTTTGTCACACAAATCATCTATCGTAAATCTATCATACAATTTTTGTATACTACTGTAAGTTCTTAGCTACATCTACCCTGCATGCACCTATAGTTTATTTCTATTATACAAATACTTTGTAAACTGTATAATACACTTTAAGTCTTTGTTTTGATACACATATAAACATATGAATTAGTTTCAGCTGTCTTTATGTGTATAGAAATGCGATGTGAAACCATTTTGCATATTTCTTCAAGAATGCAGAGACAAACGGATAAAAAATAATAATTCTCTAAATTCATCATGTGATGATATTTTTATCTGTCTTGTTCAGGGAAACTTCTCACTGTCTCAAATTTGGAAAAATCGAAATTTCCTTTTGAAAGGGAGGTGTGTGAATTAAGAATTTGCACGGAATTCTTGTTAAGCAACAATACTTTGCCAGTTAAAGAAATCTTTCCCTTGATGGAAACCAAAGGTGTTTACAATCAAAACAAAATGGTCAAAATCAAGAGCACGATAATGCAGAGTGACTTGGCAAGCACTCATCAAGACTTATGGTGTGAGTCAAATACTGCTTCGGGGTATGGTTGTCAGTTTTATCAAGTGCTGGCTTGGCCAAATATATTTGCCTCATGCAAAATGATCAGGCCAGCTGCCGTTTTGAAAGTTCATTATACGCTTTGATGACCTGTCTCTTCACAAATGAGTTCAGTCATGCACTTGTACTTGCAAGCCTCATTTTTCACTACTGAATGGCACTTTTGACTAAGTGGCAAAATCACTAGGTGCATATGAAGTGTCTGCTCGATTGACTATGCATACACAGTTCATGACACTGCTCTGGAAAGTAGAAAAGATTTGAGCCAGACCTTGCTGGAAATCCATAACCACAAACTACCTAAGTTTGCTACTCTTTTGCAGGCTTGGGATATAGCTTTGCATCTAAACAGTGATGTCACTCACAGAGCCAGATTGGCTAACATGAAAAACTAGATCTGTTTTTCTCCACTAGGGGTTACTCTACCAGTTGTACAATTGATCATCATTATATTTGGCAATTCGTTACCTTCATTCTCATTTTTTTCACCAATCTTCCTCAGAACTGCTATCACTGGGCATGATTAGGCCACCTGGACGTGGCAAAATTGACCGAAGGCAACGCATTTGCTTTGACGATGACTGCCTCCTTTAACTTGGACACACACACTCTACTGAAGACTCCCAACTAACAAGCAACCCACAGTAAGGCTGGTGAAACTCATTCTCATTCTACATCGAACGATTCTAGCATTACCACATCATCTGTTCATGGCTGGTGGATGAGACTACAAAAGAGCAACGATTCTCCTCCATGAGTTATCGCACAGCCAGTAATTTTATTTTTTCTCCCCAGCTCTTCTCCTTTGCCACCCTAGACTTGATCGAGCAAGCGGAACTGCATCTTGCGGTATTCCTTACATCTGAGGAACTATCCTCCAGCATCGGCTCCAGGTCTCAGAAGCTCTTTGTCATTCTGGTCGACTGGCGCGGTTCCAGCTCCAAGGACAGGGCGTACATCTCGTCGTCATCCATGATGAGAGAGGTATCCAGCAGGTAACCGATCACCTACGGCAACAAGAGACGACATCTCTTTATAGCTACCATCCCATTCAGCAACTGAGCTTTCACATCGCATGTCTGTATAAGTTTGTCAGCAGCAAATGCAGGCACATTCCACTTCAATCATACACTACTTGCTCACTTTTGGAAGTGTATTATCAAAACCTGGTTTCTCTCAGATAGAGAGGAAGCATCATGCACGCACATTTTGTACTCATGCCAACTGCAGGACACAGCACACAGCACCTCTCACATCTTTAATGGATGAAGAGCACAAGATTTCTGAAGTACTTTCATTCAAATCCCTATGATTTTTCATAAAAGAATGATTAATATTTCTAATGAATTCCCTCACTTGTATGGAGTGCCTATTCTGAATTGATTCTGTGAATGATTTTCAATACTGACACAAAGATATGTCCCTTCCCAAGTGGAAGACTATACCCCTTTGTTCCTAATATCTAGATTACTCTATCTGGTGAGAGAATAAATAGAAAATCCTTTGAACCCTGAATGAATAATTCATCTCATAGACTATTTCAGAAGCGAGGACTATTGGTAAATAGCATATTGGCTGAATACCCTCTGAGAAACTAAGCTGGCATTGTGAACAAAGAACATCATACATGAAATAATAAGTTATCACGTGTGAGACCTATCTGATGAAGATGTTAACAGAGGATACAAAAAAAAAGCATAAAGGCTAAGTAAAACAGATGGGTTTGAGCCTTTTTTTCTATCACAAAAAAAAAAATCTTCAAAATCATTTTTCAGAGTAAAAAAAATTCCTAGAGCTCAGAAGTTTATTCTCACCCTCTTGTCAATCTCAATGTTGTAGTTGGTCTGCTGGAAATGTCGGATCTCTCTCACCACGTGGGCAATCTGGAGGGAAAAAAAGTGATGACAGATGTTTTATGAATCGTTTTATGAATCTAATGAAGTAAGTCAATAGTTGTATCCAACATATGAATGCATGCCACCAAACAAAACATCTAAAAATTGCATGGCTAGTGCATTATTGTTGGATAGAATATTGTAAATAAATGGAATGCACTATCACAGGCAAATAAAAGCTCATCTTGTTTTTGCAAACTCTTACAATGATGGCAGAGTAACATATGCAATGCTTTTCCCCACTCTTTGATTTACCAAGACAACTGACAGCAGAAACCATATTGAAAATTATCACAGTTTCGTCCAGAATACTAACAAAGTTAAATACAACAGGTTAATAAAGAAAATATAATGATGAAGAATGAAAAGAATGAATGGTAGCACATACCCCACACAAATAAACAGCCAAAGCAATAAAGGACTTTCATGAAACATGAAATGGCTCCTTAATGTCATCCATGGGTGTATGCAAGGGGGGGGGGGTCGGGAGGGTCGTATGACCCCCCCAAAAAAAAAAAAAAAAATTTTTTTTTTTTCAAAAGGTCCACTTTTTGTAAAAGACAATTTTTGTTTTCCGAGGGCTTTTTACCCTGGGGTCTATGTACTTTAGGAAGGTGTAAGGTTAGCTAGTCAGCAACTTTTTTAAATGCACTTATGCAGTTTTCAACTTACCGATTAACGAACTTGTAAGTGACCAACGCAGGTTTTATCACCAATTTTAATATAAATGTTTTTTTTTTAGGTATGCTGAAAAAGTCACTTTTGTATGCACCAAATGGCCCCATTTTAAGATATAAAATTCAAAACTCCCTACCGTGCCAGGGGGGACACCCCCCTCCCACACCCTCCCCCCGCTCGGTCGCTCCACTCCCTCGCAAAGGTAAAGGTACATAAATTGTGATTACGACCCCCCCAGAAAAAAAATCCTGGATACACCCCTGTCATCATTTTGTGAATGCCATAGTTCATACATTTGCATCATGCACAACAGTTGATCCACATCTGACGATTCCACATGTTTTCACATCTTAGGTAGATGTCTGATTAAAACAAAATATAGATTAAACACTTGATTATGTCCCCTTCATTTTCCTTTGGTGTGAACACAACAAAACTCACACATACACAAGGAAATAAGAATTTTGCTTTTTCCAACTAACCATCCTCATTTTGGAGAAGTTGATGAGTCCATCATTGGTGATGTTGGGTGTGCCGTCCTCGATGAAGGCAAGGTCAGTCAGGTAGAAGCCGAGATAGGGGACACAGGGTGGGTCGATCCTGGGGTGGAGGGGAGAACAATCATTAAAATCAAAGGATACATTATGTGATTGAAGGGCCAGTCAAATTCTGTGGGCACATCAGTTCAAACACCAGGAATGGTCAATTTAGTTGCACTCCAAGGAATGCCCAAATATAGTTTTCCAGTGTCTACATGGCAAGGAATGGTAGTTTATTCTGCTGCACAATCCAGGAAAAGCGTACAGCAATTGCAAGAGCTAAAACATCAAAGAGCACAGAAATACAAGCAACACACAATTACACATGAATAATCAAACCACAGAAACACAACCTACACACTAAAAACATACTTATAAACATATAAACACAAACACTCATATACATAAAACACACACAAAACAGACATTAACGTAAACACCCATATACACAAAACATGCACAAACACATAAACACAATACACAAAATATATTTACACACATAAACACACATATTAAAATAACACTTACATACACAAAACACACATACAAACACAAGTAAAAACACACACATACAAACACTCACATACTCAAAATACACACATTAATGCAAACACCCACAAGCAGAAAACACATACACAAACACACCTAAACACAAATTGAACTGTACCTATGAAGAGCCTCTCTCATGTTCTTGAACCTGCCATCAGATGAGACCAACACCTGTAATTTGTCCAGGAGGGTTTTAGTCTGCAGAATACACACAAAATAAAACAAAATATTCCTTTTCTCATGGCTGTTTGGAAAAACAGATAAAACACACCATCTGCTACACTTTAACCTGAATCTTTCACATGAACAGACCAAGATATAATTTGGCATAAACCTGCCTTCTAAGGTCAGAATTTCTCAAAGAAAAGGTCAATAGACCTCTGACCTAGCACTGACCTGTTTGGGCACTTTTTCCCAGACCTTCTTGAGGCGGTAGACTGAGCTGTTCATGAGTGCTGAGGTGATCTCCAGCACACTATTGAAGTTGTGCATGCAGCGGCAGATGTCAGCCACCCCGGCCCAACGCTCTATGGCCAAGGCCCTCAGGGCCACTGTCTTCTGACGGAGGATCTCTGACGATACCAGCTTGCTGACCTGGGAATATGCATCAATGTGGTGAGAGAAGAGATAGAAAGGGAGGGAATGGATTGATACATACAATGAGAAAGAGTGAGATATAGTGGGCTTAGATTTTAGTGGCGGATCCAGGGAGAGCACATCAGGCATGCGCCCTCTTTACTTTTTGTTAAAACAAAGACATAACAAGATAAGAATGGGGGCATGTGCGACCCCCTTTAATTTTGTAAAGGTGCCCCCCCCCCCTTTATGGAATTCCTGGATACATCCCTTGATTTGAAATATATATGTGACCTTGCATCACAAAACCACCGAAAAAAAATTGCCAGAAAAGGATCTTAAGTTGGTGCGGATTAGGAAAGAGCAGACTCTAAGCTTTAAAATGACATCCACTTCAATGCAAATGGACTTTTCTAAACCCATCGAAATACCGGAAAGAAGGTATGCACTCTGAAAAAGGAAGATGAGATGATAGGGAGGAGAAAACCATCGCAACCACTATCACCACTTTAACCATTAAAGAAGAAGAACTGACCTCATTGAACCTCCTGGTTACAGCCAGGATGTTGGGAGCTCTTGTCGCCTTTCCCTCCTTCATCCAGCTTTGGTTGAGGAACTCCCTGCACCAGTGAAAAGTCCAATGAAACAAAAAGTTTGACCTCCAACATGATATCTTACTTCAAACAACTCATTGACAATGACAACTACAGTATAAATATACATCTTTTTCATACCTTTTCCAGGTATGGGCTTACGCCCTGCAGTTTGAATGGTAGTTATACGGGAGTATGCATCATGTGTAGAAAAACAACAACAAGAAACTATATTTTCTGACCTCTCAAATACATTTCTTCTACATGTAATTACGTATTTCATTTCATGTCTTATAATGTTAGACTCTATGTACACTGTAGCATGGAAGAAGAAACATGCAACGAGTGTGAAATCAGCCATTCTATAAAAAAAATCGAAAGATTAGCAAATTCATTTCCACATTGTATATAAATCTTTACAGATTGGTATTGTATAACATGGAATGCATATTTTGCCCCATCACAGTCTAGTGCATCGAACACATAACACATTTAATATATTTGAAGGCATTCAATACATTATATAAACAAAACTCTTTCTTGTGTATTCAGATTTTTTATGGATCTTGCTCCTCATACACGCCAAAATTTCTAGTTTCACAGTATCAACTTTGAGATCAAAGATGTACTAGTAATACAGCATATAAGAAACAAAAAGTTAACGAACTTTTATTATCAAGCTAGTTTCATGTTTTGAAAAATGTAGGAAAATTTCAAGTTTCACTGCGATGAAGACTGACCAATAAGGGATTGCTCGGAGGAGTTTGTGTTCTAGGTAGGTAAGCTGCTCCGCCAGCTCCAGGGCTGACATCTTGTCGAAGGTGTCCTCCGGAAGCGGTTGCTCAGGAATGAGGGCAGCCAGCTCCGCCTCCCCCTCCAGTGGTAGCTCCATGTGATCTTGGCGTATTTGTCTGTGATGGAGTGAGGGCAGTAGATTTTTGTTTTAATATCATGGACAGAATATATCTATTCATCTATTTTCATTCACATGTTTGTTTATGTTCTTATCTATCACTCACTCACTTATTCAATTATTTATTCATTTTTACATTTTACTATCATTCATTAATTTCGCTATGAACTCAATCAACTTTCTGACGTAAGTTTGCTGAATCAATAATTGTCAATCTATCTCTCCCTTTTTTCCATTTTAATGTAAACTGTCATGAGTTTTGGCATTTCTTATTTGCTCAATTATCATAAATGATGTATGCATTTTTTTTAATGGAAAACTTCAAATCATACCTTAGCTCACTACTGTGTGTAGTATGAGCCATTTGTTGACAAATACCAATAAATACATTCAAGATATAACAATCATGTATAATAACCAGTATGGTAACTATACAGATGATTCATGAACACTTGGGAAAATTTAATTAATTACTGTTTTCTTAGTCTTGTGAATGTACTTGCCATAAGCTTATGGGTAAGACATTTTACAGGTGCACTATGGAATTTGCATAACTTCCCATGCAGTGTGAAAAACATACCATATTATCATGATTAAACAGATGACAAGAAAAAAGATATTTAACAAATTTTAGAGATACCTGTGAATGGTGTTGGCCGCCCTGTGCTCCGAAGGCAGTAAGTTTGGGTTGGTTCCTACTTCTTCCAAGAACTCTATCACCTGGTCTCTAAGAGCCTCATTAGATTCAAAGTCCTGTCGATAATTTGATATTCAGGGTCACAATGACAGTTATGATGACACAGATTGAGATAACAACAGCACTAATGACAATGATGATAGTGATATAGGATACTTTTTATATAAAGGACAAAATTACATAGTACCTCTCAACAAAACATGTGGAAGTGTTGGCCGAAAATAGCTCACATGACCAAAAACAAAATAAAAGAGGAAGAATAGTTCTACCATCAGTTAATATACAAATGATGCACAGGATAGAGTGTGTTAGTGTAGGCGTGGTGCACTCGAGGGTATTTACAATTGTGAAACATGCACGAGGCGAAGCCGAGTGCATGTTGCACTACATTGTAAATACCCGAGAGTGAGCTACGCCTCCACTAACGCCACGAAATAATCCTGTGCATCATTTGTTTTATAAAATGGGTCGAAAATTCGAAAACTAACATCATTTTTCAGCGTTTTTCACGTACCTTTGTGGGTCAAGACGTCCGAAGATGTTCGTCCCAAACATTTACGCACGTCACACTCGCGGAAGTCCCGCACGTACAGTATAAGTATAATGGGGGGTTGGGTTTCCGGACACTTAAGTTCCCGCATGAAAACTTACTTATTTTACATAGAATATGCACCCTTTACCTTAAAGACTTGATATAGACTCCTTATATAGGCCTACTAGACAACATACTCTGAAAACGGCGTGAGAATTAACCTGCTAAATTGTTGGATTTGCTCTTCAAAGTGACTCCATGTACGCGTCCTCTCCCATAACGCTTGGTCTACTGTACTGTACAAAGTGTAGGGCCTACGTATAGTAGAGTATACGTACGTACGCCACATGTTATGCACAAGGGAAGACAGGCCGGCCGGCCGGCAGCCCGAACTAGAAGTTGTTTACAGGATTGACAGCGCGTATGCATGCAATTCATCAAAGGAGCCGCCGCGCGCACAGACGATCGGCAATCTACCATAGGATTACAGGCAGTGCAATTGTACTGAAGTAAAGGAAGGAGGTGTGTCTCATTTCAGCGCTTCCTATTGGCTACATTCTTGAACCCATTTTATAAACATGGATATCACTTATACGTCATTATCAGTGACTCATGATGATGACTATCACACATGTCATAATATGGCAGCCATTTCACAAGTGCCAACTGCAATGGGTTTGCAAGTATGTGTGTGTTACAAGTATAAATCTTCAGGAATTGATCCAGATCAAAAGCAGTGTTTGTGTAGATGTACTGTATGATCCCTGCACACATATTACAATAGATTATCTCCTCATAATCCTTTTTTATATCTTACGAGGATTATTTATATCAAATATAGTATCAAATGACAGGCACTACTAGAGTTCTGAAGCCTCCTTTGAGTAAGCATCATGCTATTTCTTTTTAGTACTATGCCTCCTGGAAAATATTACTCCACAGTTCACTTGAAGAAACCACCTTTCCCACTGTTTCCATGGAGACAGTTAATTAAAAATGGTATCCTTAATTGATGCGAGGGCAATGCAGTTGGCATCAACCCAGCTTACCTTGGAGAATTTGGAGACCCAGTGTCTGATGACATTGATGACACGTACCGTGGCTGCTGAGCTTATCACCTCCTTACTCAGACAGCTCTGCAGCTTACCTCCTACCAAACAAAATTGACAGGGAGATGTTATATATTTATATATCACAAGTGCTTGTACATAATATGTATCCATATATTTACCTGGAGAGAGACAAGGAGATATATGGACAGATAAACAGAAATAAAGACGGATAGATAGATAGACAGAGAGATAGATAATTAGATAGACATAGATGGATGGATGGATAGATAGATAGATAGATAGATAAGATAGATAAATAGATAGATAGATAGATAGATAGATAGATAGATAGATAGATAGATAGATAAACAAGTATATACCTATGTATACATGTATTGATGAAAGACAGATAGATAGTGTGACAGCTTAGAGAAGGAAAAAGGGAGAAAAGAGAAATCATCATATAAACAAGTATATGACTGTATTCCAAGTCTTGTCTCATCTTTGTTATGGATAAAGTAAGACAATTTGATGGTTCTTGCAAAATATGTTGATTTCAATCCAATTTTTGCATACAGGTACTTGTTTTTCAGCAAGGTAAAGCATGTGGGGTTACAGTGTCATGTTCTCTTATTTAAATTGATGATTCAACATTCTGACATTGAATTACGGACATTACAATACACCTCAGTGACTGCACATTAAACATTTTCACACAAAGAAATTTTTAATCACTTGTGACCAACCCATACCTAAATCTATGGAATTACACTTGCACTTTATGCTGCTGCTATAAGAACAAAAGGAGACTTTTGGATGAAGCTGGGGTGGGGCAGGGAGAGCTGGGGGATGATGTTACTGGGCAAATGTTTTGACATAGAACAGACATTATGTCACTGATTGTTTGCATTGATAAGAGATTCATTAAGATATGATACTGTTTATACCTCATATTTTACAGTGGTCTATCTTGGTGGGGCTGCCAGTTGAATCATATTCATGTTATTGAACAATACGTCCAATATTGCCTCCAGTAGCATGTATATCTTTTCCAAAGTTTGAAATCTCTTCCTTTGAAGTGTGATGGGGAATCAAAAATATTTTTTCCTTGATCCATCGCTGTGATTCTCAAGCACTTGGGAAATTGTTCTGCAAGTCCCAATATTGCAAAATATTATGCTCCCAAACCATACAGCAAATATGATATGTTGTAGGAAGGTACTGAGAATCAATTATTGACATAAAGGTGCTGATGATGAAATTTTTTGGGAAAAAATAACACTGTGAAGAAACATATTTTAGTGCATGAAAACACTCAGAGTTGTTGATAACTAAAGTTGATGTGAGATGCAGTAATAATATATTTGTGTTGATAAGGCATGTAGAATGAGTTCACGGTGAATTGATGTGATGGTGCTGATGATGACTTTCGTTTTGGCTGTGAGTTGTCAAGAAAAAGACCCAATGAAAGAAGTCATATGTATGCTTAAATTCATGAAGAGATTTCATGAAATTTGATGTGTGATTAAGAGAGGAAATACCAAATGCATGCTCACTACCAATTCTTGTAGGGAAGTCTTGATAAAAGTATATATAGATCCAACAAACATACAGAATTTTGTGTCATTGTCTTTCCCATTCCGACAGAAACTGTTTGAACAAAAATCTTCTTTCTAGAAATTCCACATTTTGATATGCACAAGTTCTTCCTCTTGGATAGGAACATGGTTGCAAAAAGAGAGTAGAAAATGTTGTCATTTTGAAAGCACTTTGCATTGACAAATCTTGCATATAAAATTTGTTTTTAGTGGTCTGAGTTCTTGAGTTGGGAAATATAAAGGAAAGTTTTGAGCTTTAAGCGGCAGGCAGGTCCTTACGTCCATAGCTCTTCTTCGGCCTCTTTCGGCTGAGCATGTTGTTGGGGCCGAAGTCTTTGGCATTGGTCGCCCCGGCCGTGGCTGCGGCAAACGCCGCTGCAGCGGAGGAGCAGCTTGACCGGCGGGTGGACATGCGAGACGAGGTGACCACTACGCCGGCCGAGACCGTGGTGTTTGGGGGAGAGCTGCTGAACTGGAAGAAGTTATTGCTAGTGGTAGAATGGCGGTGGGGTGATGTTGGGATGGGGATGGGGTCTGAGGAGGAACAGGTACGGAAAGTGGTGGTGGTGATGGTGGTGGGAAGAGGGGATGGGGCGGGGTGGGGCAGGGCAGGGGTGATAGATTGTGGAGAATGAGAGGGGGCAATTAAAACAGCTGTTAGGTGGCAGATGACAACACAGTTGTGCGGAGATGGGTCGAAGGAACTATACAGCACACCCACTCATGATATTCAGCAAGACAATGGGAATCTACACACCTCTACACTAGCAAACACATCACAAACACCTCACACAATATAGTGGCTTTATCAGGATGATATTTAGAAATATAAGAGTTAGACTTATCCTATAATATTTGGCATCTCCTTGCATCTCCTATTCACTTCTCAATCTACTCTGTTCCAGTGCTTAAAAGTTGTGAACAATGTCACTCTGCACTTTATGATACACATGAGATCAACAGGTTTTTACAGGGGAAAGTTCATTCCTCATATCACTGAAAAGAAAATTTTGCACACATTTTGTGATCAGTTGTGTCAAATGTATATATACAACTAGTAAAATATATAGACTGATAGATATATTTTTCATGGAATATGTATACAAATGAATAAGAATAAATCCTACGAAATACAGACATTAGCTGCTGTCATCTATTCCCAAATTTGATTATAATTTTCTTTGTACATCCGTCTATCATGTTGACATGAATTTAGAGCTTCTTTTGCCAGCATATTAGAGTTTTGCCACAACATTTCTTCAAGTACACCAGTAATGGAGCATACAACAAGGTCACATACTGTATATCCCACATTTTTACGCATCTTTTTTTTTTTTTGCTAGTCAAACGATATCTTAAAGAAAATTACCACCTTTAACATAAATGCAGTGTACATTATCTCCGATTTGGTAAACTGCCTCAAGTTCTTTTAGAAAAGATTATACTTGTTTCTCGTAAGTGAATTCAATCACTCTTGAAATTGTCCCTATTTGAAAAATTCAACACATTCCTAAAATGCATTGCATATACAGTATAGGGTGAGCTGACAAGTTCCTGAGACACTATGTTAAGATTGTGACTGCCCTCTATGCTAATTGAACAAAGCAGATCAAGGATAACAATGCATGCTTGGGGCTAAGTTTGGACAATATCATTTGGCTAAAGAGGAGCATCTGCGATGAGCAAATTTTCTGGGAGAAGGAAAATACATTGGGAAGAATGATGGGGCAAGGGAAACTTATGGATGCTACATGAGTGGTGAGAAAGAAGGGTGAGGCTTTAGAAATGATGCAATCAGAGGACAGGATTGCAACTGTTTTCTCCTAAATCTGTTTCTTGTTTCCTTGTTTGTTTTTTACCTGGCTTGGTTGCCTTGACAAGGGCAGCGATGTTCGGTGCCGAGTGACTCATAGACAGCATGCGCTTGGGGTGCAGCCGCAGCGTCTCCAGCTGGTTGGGACTGGCGGGCGGGGTCAGGGTGTGGAAGTAGGGCGGAGACTCGGGAGGCGAGATGTGCGGGTCGGCCAGGCTCATCACCACAGAGCTGTCTGTCTTTGATGAGGAGTCATCACCTGGTCAGGGCAGACGAGGGAGACAAACACATTGTGTAATGACCAGTTTGCCTCTATCACTGATTACATACAACAATTTCATTATCATCCATAGTTTTTTTTTTTTCAAACTGAAATGTTAGTGGTAAAAGTCTTTTTTTCACAGCTACCTACATTTTCCTCAAAACAGCAGTTCCAATAACAACAATCCACGTATTGGAACAAATCATGAGAAGGGATTACAGATAATCATGCATAAAACTAATCCTAATATTAATCTCAACTCAAAATGTGCTACTGTCAAGGCCAAATGTCAACCAAATGTAGATTACACCCCAGACAAAAGAATCTGATAATTATGATTCAACTAAGCATCAGAAGACACTCTGGCGTAGTACCTCTCATGCCCTTCCACTGACATACTACAGCTTCAACACACCTTTCTTGAAACTCCTGCGGAATGGGTGTGTCCTGAGAGTGGGGTTGGACTCGAAGACACGCCCGGTCCCACCGCCCCCATTGCTGCACTCCATCTCCTCGTGATAGGCGCGCGTCATGGTGACCCTGATGTTGGCGGCAGGGGCGTAGCTGCAGGCGCTGGGCCGCCTGTCGATGAAAGTCCTGGAGGGGCTCGCTGGCGGAGGGCTGTGCTCGTACTGGCTCAGGGCTTGGTGAGGGTCGGTATGGTGGCTTGGGGAAGGGGGTGGCTGTACACTGACCAAACAAGCAATCATACACTTACTTCAAATATTAAATCATCGCAGTTTCTAATATCTCATCAGCTACTTTTGATGAATGAATAAATAGTGCCAGCTAGTGTAAAAAGTTAAAATTCTCACTGATATGATGTACGTGGGCTTTGCAAAGTGAAATTTTCAGAATAGGACGACTAGTTAGTTTTTTTAATTTATTTTTTTCATTGTTTAGACATTCCTTGGATGCACCTCTAAGCAATCTTTCCTTTTTTACTGCATTCACTGTAACATATTGAATGCTTAAATTGTATTTGTGTGTTCTCAGTTGTTTATCATTACACAAGTCACTGAACTAGACTGAACTTGAATTGACATTATGTTAACTGAAACCATACCCACACCACAAGTTCTCGGAATGCAATGTGGTTTTCAGGAGAGGTGAAAAGGAAAATGATATTTAACTTACAAGTACAGTTTTCTCTCTTTCATAGTTGAGGTAAGACTTGCAATTGCTTTTCCTTTTCTAGCAAATATTAGCATGATGCCTATACTTACAGCTGAAACTTGAATACTTATAGAGCAGGCTATTACCATATCATATATCAAAACCAAGAAGATAAACACATCATTCTCTATTTTTTGTTTACTCAAATAACACAGGGAAAAAGTAAACTTCTCATTTTGCACGGACGGAAAATTGTCATGCATGAGTACCACAGAACCAATTTTGAAGTCTATTTTGGGGTTCAATCATCCACCTCCGCTAACCCCCTCCCTAATACTGTAAAAGTGAATATTCTTGTGTGCGAGTAATTTTTGGCGCTCAGCTGGGAAGACAAATTTCATGTGTTATTAATTCACCAGACTCAAGACATTGATTACTGGGACATATCAGAGAAGCACAAATGTTTGCATACTTCTATTTTTTGTGCTAGTTTTTATTGGTCGCTAGAAATGTGAAAAAATGTCCACACTGCAAAAATGTCCACTTCTACAGTGCCCTCCTTCCCATAACTTACTTGAGTTGGCTCTCAACGGTGTCGGGGTTGCGATAGACTCTCTCCAGGGTGAGGAGGATGGTCTCCCAGTCAGTGAAGACTCGGTAGGTGAGCAGGAAGGTGTTGAGGAAGTCGATGCTGAGGAAGCGGAGGTCGGTCAGCCGCTCCAGCAGCCGCTCCAGGCTGGCGTAGCGGATCTGCGGCACCTTGCACGAGTTCAGGATCTTGCTGAAGCGGATGTCGTGGTCGTCCTTGAAGAGGCGAGTGTCCGACCTGCCAGAGAGAAGGTTGTGGGGGTCGGGGAGGAGGGGGTGGATGGGGGTTGGAGGAGTTTGAAGGGGGAAGGTGGGAAGGAATTTGACAGAAAGAATATTGAATATATATATCACTCTCATATCAAGACTTTACAGCATTCGTGCAAAGATTTAGGGAACCCCATTGGTACAGGGAGAAAAAAATTGTGCAGAGTTGTTTTCAAACCCTTTTCCCCCTGTGATATTATATTTCATGCAGCATGCATGTGTAGAAGCATATAAGGTTGAGACAATGATATCCACCCCAGTATTATGTGAGTTGCAGATACAGTGTATGAATATCATTGCCATTTAACAACTTTTACTGTTTTGAATAGTTTTGACATAGTCTAACAAATGAAGTCTTTGTTATGGCATAAGGCAATTCATTGCCATCATATCATACCATATACATGTATATTGAAATCTTTCTTATACCTGCACTCATTAACTTATCTAGTGAAGGCCTGTTCATGAAAAAAAAAACAAACAACAGAAACAAGAGCAAAAAAAGAGAGAGAAAAAATAAACAGTAACCATAACCACCTCTTTGACAGCAACCAGGCTAGAGGTCAAATGCTACTAATTGCCCGTTACAGAGAACAAAGTGTCATGCCAATTTCACATTATATTACAACGTTTTAATATTCCCAACTGAGTATACCCCAAGCCATTTCACACCACAACGTTGTGATCCATAGATACAAAGCGCAATACAAAATTGCTTACTGGTTAATATCCTCATCTTTGTGTGTGGAGAAAAAGACTGAGCTGGTAAACCTCATTTTAGTGCCATGTATTGATAACCCTATTGGGACTAGTGCCTCTATATCTATTGCTATTTTACATGATAGTATTTGACTCGACTATGGAAGGAATAATGAAACTTTGGTAAAGAAGACCATACTGTGTCACAGGTGGAACTGTTGTTCCTAACTCAGCAAATCATTCAACTGGGATCAAGGTGTTTCGATTCAAGCAGTGTCAAATAGTTTTATAACGGTGACAACTCTTTCAGCCGGGATTAACATAAGCCCCCTGAATCTGGAGCACGTCTATTCCGTTCGGCCATGGCGGTCTAAAATTTCACGCTGACATGAGATCGAAACATTCAACATAAGCCCCTGAGAACAAGCTGAATTGCACTGGCTCACATCCAACAGACAATCAAGAGTGAAAAATGTGCACATGCAGCTAAAGAATACATTTATCTTGGAAATTTGACTTTTATGGTAGTGCTATGTACCATCCTTGAGAGTAGGAGTGCATTATGCATGTGCAGCCTTTTTAGAAACCTATCCAAAAAATATTGCATTGTCTCCCTATTACCCAACCAGGGACACGTAATATCAAAATAGACAACAGAGGAAAGCTTCATAATATCAAAGCACTCAATTGTTACATGTCAGAAAGGGGGAAAAATCACCTGACATACATACATACTGGAAATCGCTCATATTTTTGCACACATTCTCAGAGCTTAATATTGTGGTATTTGAAAAGAGTTTTCATCTAATTTGCTCATCCAAAAGCCCACTGATTTACATTAATTGTCATCCATTTTGAAATGATATAAACCAATTTTCTGAACTAAATACATGGAAAAAAGAGCACACCAACACATTAATATAAAACAGGCACACAGATCCTATTCTGTGAAAAAGACACCCCCCCCCCCAAAAAAAAAAAAAAAAAAAAAAAAAATCGAGAAAACAAAGCAATATTCTGAACTGAGTCTATGGCTTTTGCAACTGTACAGTCACTTTCTCATTACCATGGTCTTCAAACATAAATTAACCATGCATGGTCTGGTGGCCTTTGGTTCATAGATTCTTTTGCCAGTCACTGGTTAGGATAATGTCAGAGATACAATGAACATTAACTATGAAATTCTTGAAGCCTGATTTGATCTATGACTTCAAAGGGTTTCTCATATGATTTCATGCAAATCTGAACAAAATCATTACTTTTACAGACATGAATTTAAGAAGAAGTTATCACTCTCACTTCAAAACATTTGAGAGATATAATGATTTAGCAAATTCATTTTTTTTTTAATACAGGGGAGGGGGTTATATTGACAAATCAATGACAAACAGAAAGATATATCTTCAATAAGTTTATAGATATTTTTTTTGTCCAAATCAAAGAAAGATTCATAAGGCAAAGACATTGTCACTACATCTGATGTGCAAATATTGATAGAGACTAATATTAATGTTCATAGAAACATGTTATAATTTGAATCCTGCTATTTTTTGAATTATTTTGTCCCATCTTAATATGCATCCATTACTCCATTTGTTAGTCTTTAGTCTCCTATCAATATCAACTTGAATCTGGAGTAGACCTTGAATCTAGAGTAAACAAATCTATCTTTTTCATCAAACGAAAGTATGTGTTCAGCACTGTACTTGAGAAAATTTAACAATTCAATTTACATTCTGCCCCTAAAATTTGGAATCACTGTTTATTTCAAAGTACACAAACAGCCCTGTAGAAATAACATTACTATTGCAGTTTCAAAGAAAACAAACTAATTATGAAGCAAGCATGACACCATAGATCAATCATCTATCAACATTCAAAGGTCATTCAAAGGTCAAACAAACAATATGACTTCGTCATTTGCACAAACTTTTGCCAATTTACTGCTATTTTAAAAAACTAATTTCAAAATGCCAATGTTAATCTGGGGATTAAAACAAACATAGATTAAACAAGCATGGTCTAGTTGTTGTTGGTTCAGAAATTCTTCTGCCAGTCACTGATTAGCATGATGTCTGAGATATGTTCATTCCGGAATTCTGGAATTTTGATTTAATTCATGATCTCACAAATCTCCCATATGCTTTCTTGCAAATCTTTGGAAAAAAAAATCATTGTTTTCGTAGACATGCTATGAATTCAAGAAAAGGTTATCTCTTCCACATAAAACTGAATGCCCCTTACAAAAACTCTGCTAGGATTGAAAGCTCAGGCCCTTTTGACTCCATTTGTTTATCATGTGGGAAAAAAAAAACAACAACCCTATCAAGCAGTGGTCTAACTAAAACTCATGAACTCTTTTATAATGCTGTAATGTGACCATTTAGTATGCACATTTGCCCTACAATTTGAGAAGTACAACAACACTACAAAACCAGTACAACAGCCAAATATTATAATGAAAGTAAATATGTATGGAAGAGAAGGAGGGTGGGTGTTCTATACATCATTGCAAGGCAAGCATTGAGGGTGATGGCAAAGTGATTATGATACATGCAAAGAAGTACTTGTATTGCATGCAAACTAAAATACTAAGGTAAAAGGGAATTACAGCTTCCTTCTTACAGTATTTGTGTGTGGGATTTTTTTTTTCAGCATTAAACACTCCAAACATCATATTATGAAGGATGTTAGCATTTAATAGGGGAGAAATAATGGATGACCACAGAGGCCCACAGGGACTTTCACATGGGACTGCAGCAGAAAGCATTTTAAAGTAAATCAATGAATCTGATAATTTTTTTCCTTTTTTTTTTTGAAGACAGATCCCTCCCTCATAAGCCACTGTAGCTTCCATCATGCAAAAAAAAAAAAAAAATTGCCTTTCACATAATATCTTTAATAAGTGCACATTCATACAACTAGTCTCTAAATTAATGCATTTAGGAATGGGGGTGGGGGCATGTATTTCCAAAGGAAAAGAAGGAAACTGTGCAGCTAAATGGACTGCTGAGATTTAAGCAAAAAAGAGCATCAAAATGTGAGCCGTTCCCTTGTGGGCTATACACCCGTGACACTTAGGAAAGGATGATTCTGCATACATACATTACAATTAAGCTGTGTCTCTAACTCAAATGCATTTCCTGTTCGATTGTAGATCTGTGTTTAACGAGCTCCACCTGAGCATCTTAATGTGAGTGCGTACTTTTGGGTAATAGAGTCCTTAGGTCTCCCTCGTGAGTATAATTCTAGTGGCTACCATTTGTGACTTTCATCCCGTTTGCTCAAAGCATCATCTTACAGATCTGTGATTTAACAAAAATAAAAAATCTCATTTTCGAATATTTTCCTCATGTAGAAACCATTGTAGAACTTGAAACATATAAAAATATATCACAGTGTATAACAAACTTATTATTCTTCTAACAAATCTGAAATTTCATCTTCATACACATCTATTTATACATAGAAATATATATGTATATGCATTCATATACAGTATATATAACTGAATGAATGAATAACATGAATAAATGAATGAATGAATAAATAAATGAGTGAGTGAATAAATAAATGAATATATAAAAAGATCTGAATTAGTAAATTAACACCAAACTATATGTCAGTCTGCATACACGTGTGTCTATGTTAGCATGTTATCTAAAGCCCTTTTTTTGCTGATTTAGTTTAAATCATTGCCTAAAAGATAATCATTAAAAAAATCTACACGTATCAGTCAATAATCAGTGGATCATCGAATATATCACTTAAGAAAGGATTGAAAAAAATTGATGAATAAAATGAATAAGTCGGTAACCATGAATAAACGGACATACGATTTCCCCCTATAACCCAGCCACTACAAACAAAGTGCCATGCAGTAGACAAACTACTAGATATAAGAAACAGAACTAGAGACATAATTTTGGGGTGCAGATAGAGCTACAATACAAGATGCATCAGACCTTTTAATGCCCCTCTGAAGTAACCATAAACTTGACATTGTATAAGATGCTGGGGTATATAGGTTGATGAACACCACACACACACACACACACACACACACAGAGTATATTGCATTCTCATCTTTGCGATTCCAATACGAAGTGGATTTAAAGCCAACAGGACATGAGATACAGTTTGCATGCAGAAATGGAATGGAATGGGGGGGGGGGGGATAAAGTGGCACTTTAAGACCTGCAGATATAGATATGCTGGTCTGTGATGGCATAAATGTCATGCAATTATGTATGATCCAATGCAATCATTCTTATTTTTTTCATTCACAAACATGACTGCACAGAGCACAATAAACATACCAACCAACCACCCCAGAAAATGTTGTTGATGTTTTTTTCTTTTCTTTTATCTACCAGCTCTTTACCACAAGAATTTCGGGAAATAATGTCCTTATAGCAACCAAGAAGAATTTTAGGGGCAGTTTCTTTTAGTAATGCTTGCACTGGGGTTCTGGAAAAGTTTAACCCATATTTTCATCCTTTTTCCCCCCGATTCTGCATTGTTTTCTTTTCAAACAAGAAAGAAGAAGAAATGAGTTAAAAAGAATATCAGCGATCACATTTATGTTTACGTTCATGCAAATATAAAAGTCCTGCTCTTAAACACCATGGCATTAGGGTGCTGCTCTTAATAGGAGGAAACCTCAATGAAATAAAATACCCAAGGAATCTGGATGAGGAACTACAGTTTGATATAAGAGATAGTATAATACTGAAGAATATATGATAAAATTAAAATGAAGCATGGCTATTTCATTGTCGGCATAATACCTAACTGGTGAGGCACAGTGACAGTTAACCCCACTGGAGCTATGCTTCCACATACTGCCCGGGGGATAGTGCAGTTGGGTTAAAGACAAGAAACCATGAGAGAGCTTTGAGATTAAGAGATAGATTTACAAGAGGATATTTAGATTTTTTTCTTCTGATAATTGAGAACATGACTGATAAAAAACAAAAGGCCTATAATGATCAACATAAGATTACATGAGAATATAAACTCAAGTCATCGAGTTTTAAACAAATCATTGCTTCCCATCATACCAATCTAACAACAGTTAAACCTCTACAGGTTAAGCATAAAAATATTAGACCATTTTGTCCCCACCCCTTAGATTCTGGGCAAGATCTAATAACAAATAACAGAGCAAAAAGAAGATCATAATTATGGTGTTGTAGGAAAACATTTTTTTTTTTTTTAGTGTTACATGACTGTTGACAAAGGACATTCATATTTCATCTCCATGGATTAGATAATGCCTTGACATCTAAACAAAAAAAGAATGCCACATAAACACATTGTGTTCACAGGTGCAGAGGTGCAAAGAATGGTCACTGTGTGTGCAAACAAAATATACAAGAAGTGATCACTGCACTTTTAGAATAAATGAGACTTATGTGCATGACTGCCGATCAAACATCTACACGAGTATT
Organism: Diadema setosum; assembly: GCF_964275005.1. Taxonomy (NCBI): domain Eukaryota; kingdom Metazoa; phylum Echinodermata; class Echinoidea; order Diadematoida; family Diadematidae; genus Diadema; species Diadema setosum. Next base: position 28,650,552 of record NC_092691.1, on the reverse strand, counting down.
ACTGTTGGTGATTCTCAAAGATATTTGTACTAAAGTTGGCATATCCCTGGTGTATGATTTGCTTTCAAATGCAAAACATACTCCCTCCTAACAATGATAACAATAATAACCAGTCTTTTGCATATGAAGAGTTTGTTTGCAAAAACCGATAAGTCCATTTTTGAAGATTTTAATGTACGGTCTCTGTCATAAAGTACAAAATAATATCTTTTACATGATATGTTGGTCACTACATATAAAGGTACATTTTTTAAGTTATGGTCAAAAGAAGCAAAAGTTTTCTTATTATTCTCTTTATTTTTCTTGACCTTTAATCGCAAATATCTCCATCTGGCAAATATGGACTTATCGGTTTTTGCGAACAAACTCTTCATATCTTGTATGCATTTCCAATCAAAATGATCAATGGGCCTGACAAAGTCAAATGGTATGAAAAGATTTTTCTATTCCACCAACTGACCAAGGGAACAGAGAAGCATATAAGAGACCATTATCAAGGCATAGTCTGACAAGGTTTGATGTCATAGAATTTTTGATGTGATTTCTAACCCGTTGAGGACAAGTCCCAAGTATATTCAGCCAAGTGTCTATGGCAAACACATGTTGTAACACAATCAGCCTGTCCTCAATGAGTTACACTAAGATTTTCTCACAGCAAAAAAAAAAAAAAGAAAAAAAAAAAAGGATATTGATCTATGTACACTACCATAGCCATCTTTTCCACATCCTCTGCTTTATATTCAGATAATGACCACTGGTTCAGTTCATGTTGAATCTTCCCCCATTATAGACTCCCCTCTTCCCATTCATTCCTTTGGCACTTGTACGAGTGCACTGTCACATCAGTAATTGATTTGAAATCCAATTCATTAATGTCGATCAGGTACACAGTGATGGTCACACATCATTGCCATACGTAGGCACAAATTATCATTTTCTTTTACTGTGAACTGATTCCAGCCCCAACTGTTCATATTGTTTGTGGGTAGGACTGCTCTCTTTAAGTGGGAGAAAAACTGTGTACTGTGGTAGCCATGGTAACGACTGTAAACCAAGTTGTACTCACTTGATGCACTGCGGCAGATGAACGGAAGAACCACTGTCTTCCATGGAGCTGTCCAGAAGGCCATTATAATGCAGATTGTCTATGCACTGTGATGCAAAGATAATGATAAAGAGATAAATATAGTGAGTCAGGGAGAGGGAGAGAGATATATAGAGATAGATAGACTGACTGACAGACATACAGGCTGACAGATTGGGAGAATCAAAGACAAAGAATGAAAGAGTGATGAGAGAAAGAGAAAGAGAAATAGAAAAATGGGTAGAATGAAGAATGAAGGAACAGGTAATAGAAATAAGGATAGAGTGAAGAATGAAGAAACTTGTGATAAAAACATGGATAGCGTGAAGAATGAAGGAACAGATGATAGAAAGATGGATAGAGTGAAGAATGAAGGAACAGATGATAGAAAGATGGATAGAGTGAAGAATGAAGGAACAGATGATAGAAAGATGGACAGAGTGAAGAATGAAGGAACAGATGATAGAAAGATAGATAGAGTGAAGAATGAAGAACAGGTGATAGAAAGATGGATAGAGTGAAGAATGAAGGAACAGATGATAGAAAGATGGATAGAGTGAAGAATGAAGGAACAGATGATAGAAAGATGGATAGACTGAAGAATGAAGGAACAGGTGATAGAAAGATGGATAGACTGAAGAATGAAGGAAAAGATGATAGAAAGATGAATAGAGTGAAGAATGAAGAACAGATGACAGAAAGATGGATAGAAAGATGGATAGAGTAAAGAATGAATTTCCCTGACAAGGACAGAGGAGAGAGAAAGAGAGAGCAACACAGAGGAAGAGGAATTGAGAATTAAAAAAAAGTAATAAACCAGAGACGACAGAGGGGGATATCCAGAGCAGGTGAGTAGAAGTTAGAAGGAGAAGAGATAACCCACAAACAAAAGAAGGAGGGAATGAATTATTGATATTATACCAAGAGCAGATTGGAGAAGAAAAGATAGAAGAGAGAAAGAAGAGAAAGCCTGTTAGGGAGCTCAATGGTAGGGGAGAGGAGAGGGGGAAGAGAGAAGAATTTGAGAGGTCATACGGTCATATGAAGCTGATAAACTCGGGTTGCCGTTTCAAGTGATAATTAATATAAGAAATGATGCATCTTCTCTTACTAATGATATGATCTGTAAACTGGCTTACTTAGGCCCAAAAATTACATTTGCTACAGTCATGCTGCAGAACACAATCTCAGTTTTAGCTTATTATTTCCATGTTTTATCAATATATTGTTCCACTTTTTCATGTACCTATTGCCTCGTTTGCATGTCACAGCAGTAGTTTGCATACCCAATACCTTTCCCATACCAATAAAGGTTGCAGACCCCCTTCCACAAGCACCAGCAACTTGCATGAGATGTCATCAGAAGATTAAACATGCCACATGAAGTGGTACACATCAAATTTTAGCTTGAAGTATCAGCAGTTCTACTGTAAGCAACTGTACGAGTTCCTTCACTTTCAGAAAGTGGTTCCTATGCATCTTCCCGTAAGCGTAGGTACCAGATAGTTATCACAAACGAAGCGAACACAGAGCATTGATGTTTTATGGTGATGTAACAGCTAGCACTGTGAATAGGCTGTTGAAATACCCTGAATCTCCAGAGGCATCAATTCAATCTACAATCAATTATCTCTTTATGCAACTCCTGTCCCCTCCCCCTGTCACATCATTTCTTTCTTTCTTTTTTTCAAATGAAGGTTAGAACACTGTCAAAGCCGAATTGCCATAAATACCTCAGCTGTCCCTCTACTTTGCAACTACCAAACAGACTAAATCAGACCTTCATGAGAACAGTTGCTATTGGCAATCAGAAGGCTCACTGAGGATTGCCCAACATGGCACAAATCAAAACATGCAAACTGGATTCCAAGTGTTGAATTAGATTACCAGGAAGAGTTAAACTGAATCGCTCATTGCTAGGCTGATGGAGAAAAATATCCACAATCTTGAGAAGATTAAAAAACCTATCTTTTGGATGGTCTCACAAATCACTAAAACATGTCTCAAGTAAACTAACTTTCAAACTGTTCATTTTCCATTTCATTTTTCCAGTTTGAATATGGATATTTAAGTTCAGAGGTAGATCATATCAAGTCACTGCAGTGAATCAAAGATACACGGCTATCAATGCTACTCTCACCTGGCTAATGTCACTTGTCCATGCGGCTTTCTCTTGTGGTGTGGACGCAACCAGGGTGATCACAAGCGGCGGGCCGCTTTTGGAGTCCACTATCAGCTTGAAGTCCAGGTTGTCATAGTCTGTTGACTGACCTGACTGGTTGGAGACACCTTCATGGACAAATGCAGAATTTGAGGGAGAAATGGAAAACCATTTACAGATTTTAAAATATGAAATCCTAGGATAAGTTTGTCACAGTTTTTAATCTTGTCCTTATAGACTTGAATAACTTTGAATTTTACAGTGTTTCACATATCAGAAAAAAAAATCTAGATGAGTGTGGCTACATTCACTTAATGTGCACAAACTTGGAACAATATTTTTATGAAATTTTGTATTTTAAACAGGAATACAAATTAGCTTCATTGTATTAAAGAGTGTTGCCAATTTCAGAATCATTTACAGATCTAGCTTCAAGAAATGTTTGACAGTGCTGCAACCACAACAAGTGATGATGGATGAAAAACAATGGGCTTAAAAAAAAGAAAACTATTTTAACTCCTTTTCAAAACACCAATGTTGAATAGTAAAACTTATAATATAAATGCTAAGCACCAAAACACAGAAAGGTGGTTTCTGAGACTAAATGTGTTAAATTTTCTATAGAAAATCTATAGAAACATAGAAATCACAACTTGAATGAGGGTTAATCAGCTAATGTACTAATGAAATATTCATATTCGATGTGATCATGATAATTTCATTTGCATGTCTGCAACAATATACCTCTTTCACAGTTATTGTAGTTTATACATAAATGCAGGTCATTTAGAAAATGATATTGAAGTGGTAGCAAATAGCAGCATGTAAGCATAAAATTTTCATGCCTTTTGGCTGAAGTTGATAAGTTCATGTGCTGTAGCAGCTATACAATTATCTGTTCTTTCATATGAAATATTGCAAGTAATTCTTATCAAACTATTCCAACAAATTGTAACTCCACTTTGGAGATTGTTTCAGTTTTTAGCCTTGAAACATATTGATGTTAATAATCTAGAATTAAAAAAAAAACTCCTAATTTTTGAATATCTGCCAGTTTTGAAATACCTTGCATTTGCAATTTATATGAAAATTATGGCCATTTACAGTCTGGTGTGAAATAGGATTTTTCTTTGAGCAATTAAGATTATCACTTTGTAATTACGAATTCATGCAATTAAACAGAAATCATATTCACATGAAATAATGTCAATAAGTCCAGTAATAAATACAAATCTTCTGAAGAAAGCTGAAAGAGTTTATTTTTTTTTTTTACAATAGGACTCACAGAGTTAAAAAAAAAAATTAACAGTATGATTATCCAAGGAATTAATGTGACACTTTTTCTTGGGGCTGATGCACCTACCTTCATCTTCAAAGGGGTCAAAGTCTTCTACGAGGGTGGAATCTATGAGGGGAATTTTACCCCCAACCTGCACAGTATTGGAGGGAAAGAAAAGTATGTTGATGAGATACCTGTTTTAATGTAATTGTCTTGACAGCATTTTCTCATTTAAGTTCATATTTTGGCCTCACATTATATACGAATAGGAATACTCATAATTGTACATGTTAGTACTAGAGAAAGATACTCTGATAACTTGACATGACAAGTTTGACAATGAAAGAATGTGAATTCGTTTAGATTTGTCTGTAGTTGTATCATTTATCTATCCCTGTGCGCATGGAAGAATGTTGTTAACGCACTTCCCTGGGCATAGCAAAATGTTGTTAACCCTACATGTATGTGCACTCCTACAGCCTAGCGACAATCTGCCACGTAATAGGGAAGCACGTTAATGACAATCTGCCATGCGCATGACGCTATCTACTTCTCTCTTTTTTTGGAGGGGGGGGGGAAGGGCAGAGTGGAGACGAGGTGAATATCCCTGAAATGAAAATGATTTGTCTTTCTCTGTGAAGACTGGATGTGACTCATTTTCATTCAACACACATTGCGCTCCCAGGCAGAGAACTTGCCAGACATGTTGACACGCTGCATAAATGTCAACCTCCTTGCCAAGAGGGGCGGCTTTCTTGCGCCAACTTGGCAGCAGTCAGATCATCCTGTCGTAATGTTATCACATTTTTATGCGACGGTATAATCTCCCATCTCACAGCTTGGAGACGAAGGGATGCTGGTATGTGGAACATGCGAACATGCCTCCCAGACAATGGCCAAGTTTGGAGTGGAGAGGAGTTTGTTAAAGTTTTACTTCCGTGAATGCATGTTTGCTTTGCTGTTGGTGAACCTTAATGGATGCTGCACTTTGTTCCACAAAAAAAAAAAAAACTATCTTTCTGGAAGCCATCCGACTGTAAGCTTTAAAAACAAATTGTCCAGTTGAATGCAATGTAATCAAAAAAAAAATGTTTTAGCTTGGGATCAAAATCAATTTGGTGTTTTGAATGGATACAATAATATTCATACATATGTTTTTCTGCTGTTTGACTATCAATGTTTGTATAACTGGGATAGTACTCATGTTTTCAGAGTTAACTCTCAGTAAACACAATGGCAGAACCAATTATGCAAAGATGAGGTTTGTAGACATATCTATGTTAATGATTTATATAGGACTTTCCAAGCATATCACATTGTTATCTTTACTTTCATATACACTCCCTCTTTGAAAGCATTCATGACTTGAAGTCTCTGAAAGTAGCAACAAAGGTGAATGAAATATCTTGGACCTCATTCACTCATCCTATTCCAGATACAAGTATGTTTGCATAGATTACGACCTGTCTAATGTTACACGTTTTACCATTTTGCTTCTACTTTATTCTACATTTGTCACATACAAAATGAAAATAAGAAAGTAATTAAAAAAACAGAAATTTGAAATTGACATGGCTCAAAGACCAACTATGAAAACTCCAGAGGATGCTGCTACACTAAGGAATAATATCTACAGAAAAATGTTTTATATATTAGCCTGTGTGATACACCACCTCTTCAATGAGACATCTACACAATGCATAGCCAACACACACTCACACAAACACACCCACATTCACAGGCACACACACAAACCTTTTTTTCTCAACAATCCTTATTTGATTTCTGTGATTTCAAACGACAAAAACATTTATCGTGAATGCATAAAAACAATATACAATCATCAATGTTTGATCAACTAAAAACAAAATAACAAACGAACAAACACACACACCCACTCCCACAGACATAGACAGACAGACAGACAGACACCAGCTGCCTCTGACCTTTGCGAGGTGGAGTTTCCCCCCAGAGGTGCGGGAAGTGATGAGGAGGTGTTTGGTGAAGAGGAAACACTGACGCACCCCTTCCTTCTTACTCTCCACCTTCCCGCCCAGCGAGCCCAGGCGGCTGCGGCTCTGTCTCGACCTCTCTTGGGTCACCTGGATCAGATTTCCTGTGGTACCCCAATAAGAATGGTCAAAAAATGCAAACATGTATGACACAAAGCAAATAACAAATACAGACAAACATGGCAAAAAGATATGAAAATCTGACTAAAAGCTGATATATGGTATGCAAACCATCCATTAGAAAAGATACCTCTTTTTTTATGATAAGCCACGTATCTGTCAAGTAAGAGACAAAAGAAATCATAATTCTAAGTAAATGTGTATATCTTATATGCATGTAATATTGTATGTATGTATATACATATGCATATCATAAAGTGTGAATGTCTATATAAACATTATCAAATGCAGATACTTTTGAATGAAACACACAACTGCATTTTATCATATTCAGTGTCAGCAGTGTCTTGTCTTCTTTTCCATTTTGAGGCTTAATCACTTCTTCCTGAAATGTTCTGTTCAGAACCAAATTCTTATTTTCTTACAGATTGACATGTATATGTATGACTGACATGGGATGAGCTGATGTATTTGATGTTCCAAAGATATCACTGTATGTCTTTTGTCTGTGTGTTTGCTGATCTGTTGGTCAGTTCGCAATCTTGTTTTCTTTTTCCACTTTCCTCTAATATTCTCATTCTCCTATTCTAATGCTGTGAGAAAGAAGTTACCAGGGAACTACAAATATTCATGAATGCCTCTTTCTCAAATATGACATAAAACATGGATTTCTGTTATATAGGCAAGCTGGAAATCATCAGCTGAGAACCAGAAGGGCACTACTGCATTCTAAGATTTGAGCATAAGTAAAAACAAAACAATTGATTTCATGAAATCAAAAGTTTACTTAATCAAAAGTGGGTAGATTTATAAGCATTGTTCCAAATATCAGAGGAGATAGTGCCCTTGTGGTTTTGATTTTATCATTTTACTGACAATGAAAATAATCTAAAATTGACATCATAATGAAGAGGGGATCAAGCTCTATAACGTGATACTGATAACTCAATACTCCCCCAAATTGCGATAACACCCTTCTGGTTCTTGGCGGACGCTTAAAAAAAAAATACAATGTTTGGTGATAAGAGTTGGTCAATATATCATCACTTGCCTTGTCTGACGAACATTTGCTGCACATCGAGGAGGAGATCGCATCCCTCAACGATCATCCTTTCGATGGAGAGATTTCGGCGGATGCTCTCCGTCTCCGACACCTCATCATGCATCACCTGAAGGGACACAAATAGAGTGAACAGCCTTGATGATGAAAATCTTGCTTTCTTCAGCAATATAAACCCCAAGAAATAGAGTTAAATTCTACACACAGATTTATACCAACTAGAGAAAGAGCATTTAATGAATTGCATGTTGGATAGTGACCTAAATCACTGTTTTGGTACACATGTGAAATCTTATGATTCCCTCACTTTTTCCCGTTTTTCTGTCTTATCTTAACGATAGTTAAGATAGCCAGACAGACACTACTTCCATCGTTAAACATATCTTTAAGCTAACTTGAAGTATCATTTTTGTAAAACCGTCGGTTGAGAATGATAAGGGCGTTAAGTTGCCACTAAACCCATAGTGTTCGAGACAACTTAACGCCCTTCTCATTCTCAACAGACGAAACATGTCTAAACTTCAATGGCAGAAAGATAGGAAGAAAAAACTATAACGTAAATTTACATGTTGCCATTAGAGACAGAAAAAAATATGAAATGTTAATACTTTAGAAGCATTTGAGCACAAAATGAGCTAAATCCATTCTTGGCAATTGCAAATATTTGCAATTACAACTGCTAAAAACAGAGAACATACTAAGAAAATATGGGATATTTTTTATCACAAACTTCCAGAATATTCCTTGTTATGAAACAAGTGAGGTATCATTAGGAAGGTTTGATTTATCTCTACCTGAAGGATTTACTCTAAAAATTTTTGAAAATTGGCACTAAACACATTTTGCAATCAAACACTTCATTTACTGTCACTCACCCTGGAGAGCTCTTCCAGTTTATTTTTTGCATATTCCAGACTCTTGCGCTCCACATGGTAGTGGGGTGTGTGCGCCAGCAGCTCATGAAGGGAGATAATGTACCGTGGAACCTGGGCACCAAACAACACCAACCAACAAAGTATTTTTATTGATTAGAACAACATATACATGTATGCAGGCACAAATAAGAATTCCCCCATTTATCATTTGTATGGTATGCAAAGTCAGAGAGACCTCATAAATCAAACTAAGGCCATATACAGTCAGACCTGTCTACAGCAGCCACCCAAGGGAGATGAAAGATGTGGCCGTTAAAGACAGGTGGCCGCTATAGATAGGTTCTTTAATATGGTTCTTCTCTTGGATGGAATTGGTTTTAGTGGTCATATACAGCAGGTGGCTGCTGTAGACAGGTGGTTGCTGAGACAGGTTTGACTGTATATAGATTATACGAAATCAAGTCGCAGGTGCTCTACATAACAGAATTGATGAAGATATTGAGGTATCCTTTTTGAAATTTTTGGCACTGTTAATGATGACGTCAATGCTAGACTGTTTTCAGGGACACCAAGATCATCCCAAACATGTCAACAAGTGATCCCTCAGGAGAATCCACAGTAGGTTTACTGTAACACCACAACCAACTTTGATCTGTGGAAGACAAATGATTCTCACTGGATATGCCATCCGATCGCACTGGAGGTATACAATGTTTACAGTAGAGCTCCCTTTTTGTTAATTGAATTTGCTCATCTATGCAAGAATGCCACCATGCATCCTACATCAACATAAGTGTGGCAGTAAAGACATCAGAATTAAACTTTGTAAAAGTTTGAGTAGGTCACAACACTACTGCATTATGCTACATGTCTTATGAAGCAGAAATGTCAGATCAATCTAAAAAATAACAAATCATGTTTATAGAAGATATTGCACAATGAGCAACAATAAAAGAAATGTCTCCACATGTGTGATGTGGTATCTTACTCTCTATAGCACTTGTCATATATTCAAATTTAAAATTAATTTCTGGGATATTTGATGGTGGCATCACTGCACTGTTTCTTTAATGAGAAGATTTCCCCAAGTACACTTAAATGGTCCACTTTTATGTAGACAGTTATATACAGTACATGAGAACAGAGAAAACTTCATAGCTGTCTACTTAGTAAACTAGTAGTACTTCAAAAACTGCATAATCCACATAAAGACGCAACTCCACATTTCATTGCAAATATTATACAAGGATGACAGATATCAAACAGATAATGTATGATGACTACTTTGATATTCAAATATTTTTCGTTAAATTTTTTGAAGCATCATTTCATCCATTAATCAAATTTCCTGCATTTATAGCAAGTCGCCACCAGTTTTTCTGCTTGAGCTAAGAACACATGTGGATCTAAGTTGTAGATCATCCTAATTTTCTCCAATCAGTTGCCAAATATGGCGGCTGAGCGGCAGCAAGATAGGCAGCAGACAACCTTCGTGGGAGGAATACAAACTTATTCATAATCATATGTGAACTTTCACTTAATAAAAATCATAAATGCCGGGGAGGCTTGGACGTGTACGAGACAGCGTGTTGCAGCCCCCGGAGTAGACTGGGGGTAAACATTCGGTGGCGACTGTGCAAACAGGAGCGGGCCCCACGCGGGCAGTCGTCAGGCACTGAGGCAGGGGGGGGGGGGGGAACTATTACAGTGTTCTGTGTGCGGTTGCCATGACGATCCATGTCCCAGTCAACCAATCATTATCATATGTGATCTTGGCAAGCTTTCTTGATTTCTCCTCTTTCTCCTTTTTGATCTCCCCTTCTCTCATTCTCTTTCTGTTCCTTTCCCTCTCTATCTATATTTCTTTCTGACAGCCAAGTCTTACTCACCTGGAGAAATGTACTAATTACGGATCCACCCAACAGGACATCAACTATTACGAGAGATTCTGATCTAAAATGGAATTTCTCCTTGCAGACTACTGAGGAGGCTGCAGAAGCACTCCACTGAGCATACGAAGGGAGTTACAGCTCAAGACATTTTTGAAGAACAGTACTGACAGAGAGAACTGGAGAAAATACATTTCCTATTTGGTAATCTGTAAACACAGTGCACAGGTGTTCATGCAAGATCATCACAGGAAAGTATGTGGGCTGTAGGTGCTGTTTGGGGAAGGCTACTCGCGCAAACTATGCGTCGCGATTCATTACTTTTAACAATGCACCTGCCGCGCACACATGGGAGATCGTGAGACATATACGCTTCCCTATGCCTTTGTTCACACGAAATTAGAGTCAAAGTTTCTGCAAGCTCTCTGTAGTATCACACTCAAGATGTTCCTACATAGATCCACTTATTCGTTTTATCCTGTGCTCTGAGAAATCAGATATTCACATTCTTTCTTTTGTGTAATCCTAAATATATGATGTACCCACACTGTATCTTTATCTTTATTTCAATCTGTCACAATAGAGAGAAAAACAAAACAAAACTGAAGTACAAGGGACCTTCCTCTAGAAATGAAGAGTTTAATCTCAAAATGAGCTAACTCCTCTTGTTAAGTTGAGATATTTGCAATTAAAACTGCCAAAAACACAAAGAACGATAGGAAAACATAGGATATTTTAATCATAACTTCAAGAATACTCCTTGTTACGCTACAAGTTAGGTATCACTGGAAAGGTTTTATTTTGTTCTATCTGATTAAAAATGGTGCTTAGTCCACTTTGAAATAATCAAAAAAAAAAAATGCAAAAATATTCTACGGGAATCTGGGACTTTCCATTGTTTGTAATTAAAAGAATCACACTTGATGAATACATAAAACATAAAAAACCCCACAATAATATGATTAATATTATTTCTAAACTGTGTATTCAACAATTCTCCTCCCATGACTAATGTGAGAGATAATATACCTTTTATATGATCTATAAAGAGAAAATGAAAAGACTTCTTTGAAGAGGATGTGCAATCCACTTTAAAGGGATGGTACAGTATTGGTGGAGATTTGAGAATTGAGCTTTTAACTTTTTGCGAGATAGCAAGAAAACACTTATGATATAGTACAGAGCATACCATTTTAAGAGGAATTCAAAGTTTATTTGATGAAAATCGGGTTTGGAATGACTGAAACATCCAAAAACAAAGTAAAACAAAGCGATCGTAATAAAGTGTGGGTCCCACACTTTATTAGAATTGCTCTTTTTTGGATATCTCAGCCATTTCAAAACTAATTTTCATCAAATAAACATTGAATTCCTCATAGAATTACATGCTCTTTCATATTTTATAAGAGGTTTCTCATTATCTCACAAAAAATGTTAGAAACCTGAAATTAGGTCTCAACCAAAACTATACGATCCCTTCAACCTTTGAAATAAAGTAGAATGACAGAACAGAATGAAATTACATTCATATACTAAAGATGTTCTTTGGAAGTAATTCCCTCTGAATGCTGTTGCATGCAATACACTTTTCTGTGGTTTCATTTTCACCAATCTATGACTTGGCTGATAATCATGAAATCTAAGAGATACAAAAATGTTCCTTCCATAAGACCAATGTACATAATGCAAGTCCTCTTTAAAGGTGGGAAATTGATAAGATTGCATCTTAAAAATTGATAATGCTTATTTCTAATTCCATCATTGTGGTTCTTCATCAGGAATTTAACAACTTGAAAAAATTGCCCAGAAAGTTCCAATTCACACTACATTATGCTCATGAAGAAATGGCATGTTCTGTTAAATCTGCAAAATCTGTTTATTTCCGGCTTGTTCTCAGCTACTTCTTTTGCAATAACAACAACAACAAAATCTGCATCAATGCTGATATATATGAGGGTATTCATAATAAAATGAGATGAAATAAAACAAAAGACAGATTGAATTGAAGTGAAATGGAACAAAAGAGGATTGAAATAAATAGAATTAAAAGCAAAAAGTACAAAACAAAGTGAACTAGAAGGAAAAGAAAGAATATGAAAAGAAATGAAATATGAATGTTGTGCAAGTAAGTCTGAAAGAAGAGAGGGAGACCAGTGATTAAGTTGACTACACTGTCACATGTTGTACAGCCTTGTCTTTTGCAATGTGTATCATCACTGGCTCTCTATGAAAGATGATTCAATGATTCTGAAACATTGCCCCCCATAACCAGCCACCTTGCTCACCCAAGCTGACCATGATTAAGGTCATCTCTTCCTTGAGGGATGCATCGAGCCACAATCCAGTACTAATTACCTCTCCGTGTGGCAGGCTTTTTTACCCCGCAGGACAAGTGCAAATATCATTCATTGTCAGGTGAATCAAGAGCTGGCCAATTCTCTCCATCATCACCTGATACCAGAGTCATCATGGGTGGTATCTACCGGTGGTACATGATCCGTGATGTAGGATTGTGGTGGTATCTGGTGGATGATGATGATGATGGTGGTGGTGAATAAGTGGTACATATGTGGCAGCTATGGTGGAACACATGCTGACTCGCAGCCCGCAAATACTAAGTATATATAATATTTGCCATGGTGGGTTATTTGTTTGGTGTCTGATGGTGGTATACATGATCTATGATGTAGACTTGTCGTGGTATCTGGTGGATGATGATGGTGGTGGTGGTGGTGGTGAATAAGTGGTAGATATGTGGCAGCTATGGTGGAACACATGCTGATTCGCAGCCTGCAAATACATATGAAATTGGGGTTGGGGGTCTTAACCATGCAAAGCATATTAGTGGATGAATTATTTTCTTCTTTTTTTTTTTCTAGCATCTCAGAATTCCAAAAGCTGTGTAACTAAAGAAATACAATGTAGGACTGTTTCTGCTCTTACATCCTTACTGAGTCTGATAGGAGGAGCAAACATTAATCTCAGAATTTTTCTTCTAAGGACAGCCACATGTTTATGCCATTATAAGTCTTGCTGTTGAGACCATTCCTTATTGAGATCAGGCATATGGCTTCCTCTAATAAGTGGAAGAGAGTAGCAGGTCATAATTGATGACTGAAACAGTGACACTCTATTACATGCAAAGCAATTTGAAAATTTATCCTTGGTTGTGGAATCATGTTACCACGTTAATTGCTGACAGATATGTTAAGGTTACGGGGGGGGGGGGGGGGAGGAAATGATATTCATAATGTGAAGACATCAATCAAGCCTCTATGTAGATGGTGTTTTTTATACCATTGGCATGATTAAGTTTTGAAGAAATAATTGATGAGTTTGTTTGCAAAAACCAATAAGTCCATATTTGCCAAATGGAGGTATTTGCGATTAAAGGTCAAGAAAAATAAAGAGAATAATAAGAACATTTTTGCTTCTTTTGACCATAACTTCAAAAATGTACCTTTATATGTAGTGACCAGTTTATCATTTAAAAGGTATTATTTTGTACTTTATGACAGAGACTGTACTTCAAAATCTTCAAAAATGGACTTATCGGTTTTTGCGAACAAACTCTTCAATTGCTCACTTGTAACTGCTAACAAGCACAAAATCACATGATGTGCAAGCAACCTTATTATATCATGTTACATAGACCCTGGCATCAAAATGTCTTTGGTCATTTCTACTTTAGTGACCCATCACTCAGAATGACCCATGCACATTTTTAAAAAGCAGAAGTGTCAAAGGTCAAGGTATAGTTGCCCAATAGCGCATGACATTTTCCTCCTCAATTTCCCCTGCCCCACTCCTCCCTCTCTTCCCCTTTTATCACAAATGTCCCAACAATTTATTTCTGAGTGAATCATACAGCTTATGTAGATAGTAGAGGTGAATCATTGGGAGGGACAGCTATGGGGTGGGGGGGGGTGGGGGTGGGGGTGGGGGTGGAGGTGGGGTTTGCTGGACTTGAAAACTTATGAAGACGGAAGAAGGAGGGCAATACAGGCACTCAAGTATTTAATCTGACCAATGATAGATGATAATAATAATAACAATGAAATTTTTATAGCGCATATAACAAATGAATGTTCCCTATGCGCTTTACAATCTTATCACAAAACATACTGTAACAATTTACTTTCAATACACACACATATACAAAAAAAAAATATCAGTTCACAAATAAGTAAGTCTTTAAAGAAGATTTAAATGAGACCAATGAAGACGACTGACGGATATGGGGCAGCAACTGAAAAAGACCTGTCACCATAAAACTTTGTATTAACTTTAGGAATGCGGAGAAGGGATTAATGTTGTGATCTACGACTACGTGTGGAGACAGGTGAGGTAATCAATTTTTTGACATATTGTGGACTAATATCATTTTGAACTTTATAAACTAACAGGAGAATCTTAGATATGAAATGCTTTTCAACAGGGAGCCAGTGAAGTTGAGTAAAAGTACGTAGATGAAGAGGGGAATGCTGTCATTCTTACAGATATCTATGGTTACAAAGAGAAAGCACACAGTCTCTTCTCGACAACTCTCTTGAGTCTTATTGTGCCCATCCCTCCCCCCCCCCCCAAGAAAAAAAAAAGACCTCATGAATATTTGTCAGTTATGGCGTTACATTCTGTACATGAGCAGAAAAACGTCATTTGTACTATCAGACATGTTGGTTTTTAAATTCACTGAGATAAGCATCTATGATGTGATGATTATTCATTTGATTTTTACAAATAAGGCTTGCCAGCACGTCCACCTGACAGCAACCCTGGTATTTGGCAATATTGATGGAAAAGTTTCACTCATGCAAAATGATGAAATGGATGCTTTTCTATGTTTTAATACCATTCTGATCACAGCAGTCCTTGGAAGCACACTCTTTGTTTGAACATAATTCATGAATTCCATGAATCGTTACATCCAGAAAGCTTATGCATTATGTCACTTTGAAAACGAGTGAAGTGTCTAACCAACTGAGAAAAAGGAAAGGTCATTTGTACCCATGTGCACATGAGCTATCCACGAACTAGCTTATTCTCAGGTGGGCTAGTGGACTATGCATTTTACATCTCAGTGGTGGATTGTTAAAGCTGCGTTTTCATTGTCATCGAAATGTAATACACGGAGGAGACATAGTGAGAGAGAGAGAGAGTGTGTGTGTATGTATGTGTGTGTGTGAGGGAGAGATAGACAGCTCTATAGAGGTAGATAGACATATGAGAGAGAGAGAAAAGGGGGAGAAAGTGAAAGAATAGGACTGCTGTCTAAACTTGACGAGGCAGGAGTAAGATTTATCGCATCCTAGGGAAGGGCAGTCAGCCCGCGATGCCTCACATTGTCACATGACTTCCGCCGACTCGCGATTTATGCAGCGGCCGGGTATTAATCACACACGTTTGGCTACACGAGAGGGCACAGACGCTTCACCTGCTCAAATGCACACGCGAAGGAGGCCTCGTCTTGATACAGACGGGGCGAGTGTCTCCCTCCGTTTCCCTCCTGTCCCCCGGTTTTCTCTCAAGCCCGATAATTAGGATAGAAAGTGTGACCTGGATAGACAGGTATATAGTTGATAATGGTCTCTAACATCTCAACATCCACAGGCACACACACACACATACATAAATACAGACCCTAATATCCATCCCAAGTGTTTCCTTTTCATGTTTCCATACGGGCTAATTTGAAACCACAATACATTTCATAAAAATTACCATTTCCTGTTACGACATAACTTAACTTAGCCCACTTCCTTGGCTTCAAAACCCACCACGCTGAGATGTGTGTTTTTTTATCCTATGTAAATATCCCATGTCTCCAAATACAGTTCACTATACATAATTTGGAGTTTAGAAAATAGAGCAAATAAGCACAATATTTGGTTTACATAACATATCCTCAGTTGAGAATGAGAAGGGCGTTAAGGTGCCTCAAACACTTTGGCTTTTGTGGTAACTTAACACCCTTTAGTTGTATGTTACTTCGGTCAGCATGTATAAATTCGCAGATCTCCACATTGAATTGACCTATTTGATAACACAAGTAGCCATATGATTATGGTAAGTTTTATGCAAAACAGCTACACAGGACCTACACTACATTTCATATCTTATGAAGATGATGATACTGAAAGGTTGACTCAACCTTTGGCAAGATATATTAGCATATGAAAGAGATCAACGGAGACAGATTAAAATATACAGATTGACAGAAGGAGAGATGGAGACAGAGAGGGAGAGAGAAAGATAAAGACAAAACAAGGACATAAATAACGAGATAGATAGATAGATAGAATGATGCATAATTTTCACTCCGAACACATGGCAAAGCTAAAAACACTTCCTAGAAATGAAGACAAACAGAGTACACCAATACATTTGGCAACCCAAGTGACAACATTCCATCAAATATGGAGAGTAGAAAAACTATTCTGCCTGCAAACTAAAAGAAAAAGAGCACAGATTACAGTCCAACTCCTCTGACTTTGATCAGCTGAGAGCAAACCTGTGACTGATTGCAACCTTTTCCCCGCTCAAGATCTCCGATGAATGAGCCTCTTTAGTTTATACAGAGATTGGAACAGTCAAAACAGAGATCTCATCATACATAGCGAAAGGGGGACTGACATGGGATGACTTTAATCCATGTTATTGCAGGTTCAAGGGAAAACAGGATGTAACTATATGCATGAGTATGAAGAAAGTAGCTTTTTTTTTAACCCGTTGAAGACCAGTCCTTGGACAGGTGTCTATGGATTATGTGTAACATAGCAAAATCAGCCAGTCCTCAACTGGTTAAGACGATCCATTGGGGTTATTTTTTTCTCCTATCTACGTATAAATCCATTTACCTTTTATGCTTTTCCCCTTTCTCGTTTGCATTCAAGTTCATCTCTGACCATGAAGCAAACATTTCCTTGCAACATCAATTTCTGAGATAAAAAGATTTAATGACCGTATTTTGACTATTTGTTTTTCTTTTCAACAACA
Organism: Diadema setosum; assembly: GCF_964275005.1. NCBI lineage: Eukaryota > Metazoa > Echinodermata > Echinoidea > Diadematoida > Diadematidae > Diadema > Diadema setosum. The sequence goes on along the minus strand of NC_092691.1, from coordinate 28,633,076 downwards.
TTCTTCTTCTTTCAGACGGCAAGATACATAAAGCAAATGATGAGAGAGTTGACTTTACTTATTTTTGGTACTGAAAATTAGTTAAGAAAACGATGAATATTTGTATTTAAAAAGAATGCAGGTGTTACAATCCTAGAAATAAATGTGATATGTCCAAAATCTTAAACATTCTGTTGCAATGTAAGTGTATTTCAAAGTTTGCACTCTCTTGTATACTGTAAATCATTCTACCAGAAAGGCAATCACATTAGCACAAACGGCCATCTCAGCACAAACTGTTACCTTAATATCTCACTCAACTCACCATATTCTAGGAAAGTACCACTCATGATAAGGGCCCCCTTAAATGCTCATGCTGATTTCACCCTTTAAGACCACTTCCCATCGCCGTGGTGACGTCTCATCTTCCTCTCTCCCTCCGTTCTCAAAGTCAGCTCCAGTGAGCTATCCTAATGCCATCTGCACTCTCAGTGATTCATGCGTTGCATATCAATTGAATCTTAACCCGCCAATTCCCGGGGGAATTTCACTGCAGAAATGATCATCCTTCCATCACTAAATTGGCATCCCTGAATTTCACCGCATATCTTAAATTGGAGAGAGATTATAGCAACTGGTTAAGTTCATCAAATCTGCACTTTACAACAACAAAAACAAAATACCAACAGAGAGAGAACCAAGAACTTTGATTCTCTAAAATGTATTGCCAATTTGGGAATCAATTATGAATTTCGGCTTCAAGAGGGTTTTGAAAGTTCTGTAATCGAAATAAACGTGTGAACAACATATGAGTTATATGAAGAGACAGACATGCATAAAATGTTGGTATTCATTCATGAAACAAAATTCTGATTTATTCAAACCATATCTTTCAAGAAATAGTGTGAGGACCTATTATAGTTCAAAAAGCCTCTTCCAGAAGTCATGCTTTCAGAAATTACTGCTTATTTATGATTTATGCTACAATGACCCACGTGTGAAATATTATGGCACTACAGGCACTGCAGCCTTGACTAAAAATTTAATGTGAATTCTACTAGTCTCAGTGTTTTCAACGAGTGAGTATATTCTATGGAAATACTGAAACAAAATATATGGGATGCGGAACAAAATATATGGCAACATGTCCACATTCTGATTCTGTGAAAGATTCTGCACAGCATACAACAGTTCTGCCCATGTATGATACTAGGAAGACTCTTAATGCACTTAGTTAACGTTTCAGTGATGAAAATGATCTACAACACTGAGGATATCAGTTGAATTCCATGAGATGTGCCTAGTTAATGAATAAAAACTTTAAAACACTATGAACAGTTACAATGGAAATATCATTTGAATTTGCTGAATCTTTTTTGTGACTTTTTTCCCTCCCATGCAGTTTGGTCTATGCAATTCTAAAGTCACCTCATCCAAAATGTTTTGTATTTACTTTGTAGTCCTCAATTAAGCTAATACATGCTTGCCAATTCAACATCAGGATTGCTCACGGATATGCCTTAATGAAATATGACATTTTCAAAAAATGGAAATGCATCATGTTTTCTGCCCATGGGAATATCAAATTAAAAGTTGTTCAGATGTTTCTTTCTCACTACAAAATAAATGTGAAAATCAATGGAGAAAGAGTGAATGAGACATCAAAGTGCAGGAACTGCCCTGTCACACTACATTCTTCTCAGGTCAAGCTAACTTGGTATAACACACATATTTCCCATAGACACCTGCCCGAGTAAACTTGGGACCTGTCATCAATGGATGAAAGTTACGCATATATATCAGTGGAACACTTGCTGCCTCCACCAAGGGAGGAGGTTATGTTTTCATCAGCATTAGTTTGCTTGTTTGTTGGTTTGTTTGTCCTTGTGCAAAATAACTCAAAAAGTTGTGCACAGATTTGGATGACGCTTACAAAAAAAAAAAGTTGAAAATGATGCACAAAATAGATGATTACATTTTGGTAATCATCCAGGAATTTTAAATGGATTTTAGGAAGGAATTTTGATATTTTGGCAGGTAGGGTCAATAAACTTATGAGTTCAAGCTGTGCATTTTTTTTTTAGGTTTGCGCACGCGCACTACTAAAATGTGTGCTCTAGTTTCTGCTACACTGTAGGGCAAGGCACATCGCACAGCTGGAAGTTAATGATGTCACAAAAGGCTTTTATATTGGGAAACTGGGCAATTTTCAGGATGCATATGTAGGCCCTATGGTTAGAAATCACTGATCTCTATGTAAGAACACGATCAGTGGTGGAAGTGAGCTCCTTGGCGGAGGTCTGTGCTCTCAGAGTACTTATCTAGTTAATAATGTATTGACTTCTGCTTTCCTACAAAGCGCACATGAAGAAAATCTAAACAACTTTTTTTTTTTTTTTAGCTCCAACTCAAACCACTAGTCTAGTGTTTAATGAAGGTGACCCTGCCTTTTTATTTTATCACATTGGTCTAACACAGCTTGCAATAGATAGACAAATATCAAAGAAAAAGTAAGTGCAATTCAAAAGGTTTGAAGGCGATGTTGCACCAGATTTCATGCAATACTGTAAAAGAAATAAATGCATGCAAAAACTAAGATTGACTCCGATACGTGCAACTCACTACTAAAATGTCTGTTATGAATTGCAGACTTGAGAACCCTTACTTCTTTTTTTTTTTTGCTATTCATAATTCTTTTGGGGCAAGTCAGGATGGAAACTGAGTAACTTGGAAGGAGTCTGAAATGTGCGACATTAGTTTCACTAGCCAAAGCCAGAGGATGGAAGGGGTGAGACTTCAGCCCAGGGGAATGGGGCAAAATCACTTTAGGGTAGGAGGCAAAAGGGGGTAAAAAAAAAATGGCTGTTTTTAGTTCGGGATGATTTTTATGGTAGTCCATGACTCAATCTGATAGGGAGAGAATGAGGAAAAAAAAAACTTAGGCGCAGTATTCTTGGAGTCACACTAGTGAATTATTTAAGCACCAGTGGCTCGATGCAATCTCCCCATCGTTTAAATTATCATAAATTATCTTGCGGATGTATCTTTGCAACCTGCATTGATGCCACTTAGGCAGACGTTTTTCCCTCTATCCCCCCTTATCTATTATTCACAGTTTGTGGATGCTCGAGTTTGTCTTTTCCCCTAAAATGAGGTTCATATATAGTCTCCTTGCCTTTGTGCAGGTTCCACCTGTTCCTTGTTGCATACAAATTAAGTCCAAATGCAACAATGACCTGAAATCCCCTATAGATCCTGTGTAACCATGTGTAACCATCTATGTCTTGTCTATCATGGCACCACATTAATTTCAGCAAAATGTGAGAGTAGCTTTCAAAATGACTGAAAACTTGTCATGTGACTATGTCGTACTGCTGTAAGAATCTGTTATTTTCATGAGGGTTTAATTTTTGTGAATCTTGCCGGTCACTGTTGGGCTGCAAATTTAACAACACATAAAAATACTGACTCCTGATCTAGATTGCATTTAATTTCCATTGCTCATTTCATGGCATTTGGCGCCTTCTGAACTGGGGTTATGGCTATGTCTGACTGGATATGCGCATGCTAGTATGTTTCAGGGGCGGATCCAGCAATTCCGTAAAGAGGGGGCACCTTAATAAACTTAAAGGGGGTGCACACGCCCCTCATTTTTTCTTTTTATTTCTTTTGTTTTAACAAAAACTAAGGGGGGGGGGGCGCGCCAGGTGTGCCCCCTCCTGTATTTGCCACTGTGTTTAACTTTACGCGCATCCCTACCTATCAACAATTAAACTTCAAGCATGAAGCATGAAGTGCAGTGATCTTGGTTGCTGGGTGTGCACGATTTGCATACAAATGTGTGTGTAGGCCTACTGCTAGTACAATGTACTGTATAAGCTGTTATTGTCACGAGGGTTTAATTTTCGTGAATTTCGCAAATTGCAGTTGGATCGCGAATTTAAGAACACGCAAAATTGTCTCCATGCACTTTGTTAATAGAGCATTAACGTAAGCGTCGGCGTCGATTCGCAAAGACAACATCTCGCGAAAATGTCTATGACCTTGTCATTCATGAAAATATCTATACGAGAAAAATAACGCCGTATACAGTAGTTTTGGTGAATGTACATTGCATTGGCTCTATTGGGAAAATATTGAATTTACATCAGATAGATCTTTATTACTTAATACGGTAGTATCTTTGTGCTCTCAGTTTTATAGTGAGTACATGTACAGTAAAGTGGAGGAATGAATGAATAGGCACTGATGCACTTATGATAGCCTCACTGCCATATCGCAAAGACAACATATTGTGAGAATGTCGTTGACTGCTTCATTTGTGAAATATCTGCACACAAAAATAAAAGTTTTTCCAGTCTTCCAATCAAGATCATGAGGCAGAAGTCCTAATTAACACACCAGAAAATGCTCTACGAGGCAAGTCTGAAGTCAACTTTGACAACTTACGTGTAAACAGTGATGGCATCTTCTTGCATTACTTGGCAGGTTAAATTTGCTATAAAATCTGAAGAGTTTGATTGCAAAAATAGCGTAAGTGCCACCTCAAAACATTTTCAAGTATTAAGTCCATCACCGGATACAGTGTACAGCAAAATGTGACCACTCCACAGTACCTTACTTGTTACATAACAGGAATATCCTAAAAAAGATATCCCACATTACCTTATTACTTTCTCTGTTTTTAAACAGCTTTAATCCAAATATCTCAAATTAACAAAAATGGAGTTAACTTGTTTTGCAATATCAAACTCTTCATATAATCATATCACTCCAGTGTAGGGAATCTCTCTTATGGTGTCAGATGAATTGGCATTGCCGAGAAACCTTTGTTGCTTACATTTTACAGTCTTATAATTATGATTCTGTACTTATGTCTATGACATATCTAGCAGGCTTCAGCAATGTTGCATGTGTAATGCACGATTGCCCAGACCCTGGTTATCTTGGAGGAAATGGGGCCTACGCTTACGCAGGAATGTTGCTTTGGAATGAACTTCCCAAACGTATTTCAGCTGTGGAATCTGTCATGATCTGCCTGAAGGCATACCTGTTCCAGCAACTCTTGCATAGATTCATACATGCTCTCTCTCTCTCTCTTTCCATCTGTATTTGTACTTTATTTTTGGCTGTGTGAAAGTATTTTTTTTTTTTACCATAGATGCTCTACACATTTCAAGAGGTGGAGTTGGAACATTATCTCACTGCAACTCAATATCATGAAATTTTTCTGTCAAGCTGTCTTTACTGCAACTAATTAACTAATTGCCCTACATCGACGTAAATAAGCACTGAATTGATCAGTGTTTTAGTGGTAGCCATGACAAAAGAAATCACGGGCATACATACTTGAGCAGGATTGGAACCTACAACCTCCTGCTCTCTGGTCAGGTGTCTTCTCCACTAGACCACTGAGCTTCTGCCTGACAGCAAGTGTTGGTTCTAATCCTTCTAGTTTGCAGCAGGTACTGCGTAATTATTCAAATTCATTAAATTCTTCCATCGCGTTGTTTTCACTGCAACTCATTAACAAATTGCCCTCCATTTACTTAAAGAGGCACTGAATTAGTCAGCATTTTAGTAGTATATAGCCATGACAAAAAAAAATCAAGGGCATACATACTGTCACAATACATCATTCCGTACAGATTACGACCTCACAAACTTTCACTTTGTGATGCCTTCTCAACATAAAATCTGGATTTATATCAAGAATGAATGCTTTACTAGACTGCTCCATAGTTTCAATACAATGCACAGCACTGTGGTGGATTTATAAATTTTCTCTTTACTGCCTACTTCACATCACTTCATTGTCAGGACGTTTATTGCTGCTCCTGCTCTGACCACCAATCAAACAGGTATGTGCACCCATCTTCATCAGAAATGAATTGCCATGGCAACAAGGATGGCATCCCACATGAACATGATTTTCGATGTTGTCATCCAAGTGATAATGCAGCAAGTGAATGTTCCAATTCATGGCATATTCATTTTTCATTAACCCAGTTCAGAACATTTTTTTTTTGGTTCTATTTTGACAGAGTTGATGCAAATGACAGAATCTGTGGAAGTATTGAAGAAATTATGTGACTGCCGGATTTAAAGTATAGATTTTATTGTATGCTCAGCTATCACTAACTTGCACACAAATTCGTCCAATGCATGGCCAATGCTCTGCGAATAACAATTTGCCATCATTTGTTTCTAAAATCATCTGTAGGCAATTATTGTTCATGCTGGAATGAGACACTATGACTTATATGAGACATGTGAGTGCTAGAATATCTGAAACCTTTACCCTCGTCAAGCATCCGTCTATGATAATGTACCACGATTCATCATCTTTCTTTAGGGGGTATATTTCATTTTTTTCTACTAATGTACTGAAAAAAAAAAGAAGCAGCAGGCCATAATCATCCACAGTGAATCTCTGTTTTCACCCACATCTCCACTATCAGTTTTTGAGATGCATATTGTAAGGGCAGTCACCACTTAACTGTCGCTACAAGACTGTATAACCAGAGGAGAAATACCATGATGTGACACTCAGTGCAGACTCACTGTATGACTTGAGTGATACTACATGATACTGATTATTTTGTAACTACCAGCACCTTCAGGTCTGGTCTACTTGATGATGAAGAACTGGATGAAATTCCACTTGATTAGCCATTCAATGTATTAATGATAGCACTTGCACTGGATTGACTCTGGTACCACTTAAAGGCCTTCTCCATGGTGATATCCATGCATGATGTTTGAATACTGGTGAGCAGCCTTTTGTTGATATGCCAAACGAAACACATGTCCCATTACTTTGAAATGCCATACACGAGCCTCTAATCAATATCTTTCAGTAAAAACTGAAAAAAAAGAAGATGTGATCGCAGATGTATGAGGGAAGGTAAAAAAGAACCAAAAATATAGGCCCTCCATGAAGGAAGGAGATGAATTCAAAAATATACAGATACAAAAGAATTACAACAATGATGATGACTTAAACAGTGATTAGAGTAATATAATCATTCCTGCTATCATTGTTAGTTCCATTATCGTAATCAATGACTTCATCAACATAATTATAGTCTCCATTATTATCATCTTCATTAGCGACACTTCCATACATCAAGGCAATCTAACTGAGGTGCTGAAGTGTGTCTCTACATAATCAAAATGTTGGCAGAGTCTGCTCTACTTTTCTGCACACCTCCTCAATTTCTAAGAGATGCTGGGCATTGACCCCTGCTGACCAGGGCATCTGAGAAGGACAGCTTTTTACTTCTGGGGACACTTTCAGCCAGCATTTCCCCCTTTCATTCCCATGAAATGGCTAGCACTCATCAGCAAAGACATCATGGGGTGGGACTACAGTAATAATTTTGTTTTTCTTGCCAAGTTAAAAGGATCTAGGATCTACAAGAATCCTAATCCTACATTGGTGCGCACACACAAAAACACTGTGGCAATGTTTGTGCAGGGTCATGAAAAAAACAACAACAACAGAAATTGCAATCATGTTCTCTCATGAAGATATGAACTTAGTGACATTTTGTGAGACTGAAGCCATGGTTTCAGTCCAAGTTATATCGGAGGTACAAGATCTGTGTAGCCAACACAGGGAGCTGCACTGGATTGATCTTTCTACTTTATCAGATTTTGCACTAACCTCCACCAATTTGTAGCTGTTCTTCATTGAATGCATCATTCTTGAGGAGAACCCCCCCCCCCCATGATAAAGTTTACATTCCTGCATTTAAACTTTGTTCCTTAAGAAAATAGTTTTGTCTTCAATATATTACTGCTTATGTTTCAGTAAACCCCATCCCCACTCCCTCCCCCCCCCAAAAAAAAAAAAAAAACAAACAAACAAACAAACAAACACATTTCTCTGATTGAGATCAACAAAAACATGGAAGGCCATTCTGGAAAGGAAACAAAATGTAGGTCACATTGGCCCAGTTATGTTTGAAGAAAATGACTTCATAACAGAGAAGCAATATCTCCAAGAAATCATTCAATATGATGGTACTCAGAGCACGGAAACAGATAAGAACAAAGACAACATTATATTTGCAATGCATCTGAAGGGGGGACACGATAAGATTGCATAAGACAATATCTTACAGCTTGAGAAAATGTAGATAACAGCAGGAAAACAAAGACAGAATTTGAGGTTGAATTTGATTCTTTTTTTTTCATGGGAAGGGAGAGATTCTCAGAAGAATAAAAATGGCAAATGCCCTCATATTTCATTCTATTGTGACATGGATTTTTTTCTGCCTCGGGCATTACTTCTGGGGATTGCCAATATGAGCAACAATATCTCCTTTATTCTGAAAAAAAAAATCCACAAGCCTATATGAGAAAAAAATCACATCTCTAAAGTATGTCTTTCCCATTGGGATCTGAATCTCACATTACTTTCCATAAAATCTCTCTCAACTTATGTTCCCTCTCTTTCCCCTTCTCTCTTTCCCTCTCTTTCTGTTCTTCCATGCATTTTTTCCCCTAAATTCTCTCTTTCACGTCCTTGCCCTTTTTTTTCCCCTCTCCTAATACTTCTTATACTTCTATCTCTCCTAATACTTCTTTCGATTTCTATCTCTCACTCGGGCCTTGTCATTCTGTGCCTAGGTAGTGATCTCTCTCCCTCTCTCTCTCTCTCTCTGTCACATATATATTTCTCTCTCTTTCTGCCTTTCTATGTTTCTCTCTCTCCCTCTCTGCCTCTATCTATTTCATTCCTTTTCTATTAGTTCCTCTCTTTTCCAATCCTGCCAGCGTAATTGATTGTGAATAGAAAGATGAAAAATTGACTGCCCAGCTCCCTTGATGTCGGACGAATTTGGTCGAATGTTCTCGCGCCCGCCCGCTGCACTCGTGGTGCTGTTTGGCAGCGTAATCGACACCCCCTGCCCTGGTTGGTAATACTTGCCTCCGTGGGCAATGGAGCGCAGCGTGTGCGGCAGATGTTAAGTGGGTCAATTGGCTAATTAAGATGAATTGTGGCGGCAATTATTCGCCGCCTGGCAGACTTAACACTCACTCGGCTTGTAGTGCTGGTCTCACACGTACACCTGGACAATATCCACGCGGCCGTCCCGCTATCATATTACCATTTCTGGGTACTTGAGTGGAGGGAAAATTACACACAGCTGGTAAGGTGCTAAAGTGAGGGGAAATGTTTGGGGATGGTGGTCACACAGGGGAACTGCATGTGGTTATGATATTGCTTATGAAGTGCCAATGTATACATCTATATTTCTGTGTACATAGATATAACCTACTCTATAATTCTGCAACATAAGGCCTGTTGACATTTAAGCATGATTCTTTATTGAATAAAAGAACATTTTCTTAAGAATCAGCACAGCCTGGTCAATGACTGCAGCAACGGCTATGAAAAGTAGGTCATCTATAAATAGGTAGTGTGCCTTCTGGAGATAAGGTTTGATAAATGTATAACACAGAACATGGTAAAGGAATGGTCTGGCAGACACCCAAAGCACACATGCTACACACACCCTAGCAGCTGAGGTTCCAACTTGGCTCATGTATTTATGTGGGACACGGGGTACAGACAAGACACTGAGGGGTAAGAACAATGATGCAGTGTTCATGGATGGCGGAGGGAGGCTTGAAGGAAGAAGGTAATAACACCCATGGCAAACATAGGTGAAGAAAATGACCTGGAAGATTGAAGGTTGGACAGGTGGACATATTCACTGGAAATAGAACAGAATTCACTTTGTGATATAAGGAAGGTG